>NC_079221.1:29381095-29520106 GCF_029633865.1 Lampris incognitus | reverse complement strand
GTTTTCCATGTACTTCACTCCCTCTGAGATGTGAGAGAGCCAGGTTGTGCGGCAGAAAGCAAGTTCCTCCAAAGAAGAGGGGTTGATCTGACATCTTTTCAGTGTGGTCTTCATTTGGTCTTTGAACCGCTTCTTCTGCCCACCAGCAGTGCGTTGACCAAGGCGTAGTTGGCCGTAGAGGACTTTACGTGGGAGTCGTTCGCTGGGCATGCGAATAACATGCCCAAGCCACCTGAGTTGATGGTGTTTTAGGGTAGACTCCACGCTGCAGCTGCCTGCCCGCTCCAACACCTCTGTGTGTGGCACTCTGTCCTCCCAAGTTATGCCGAGGATCCTCTGGAGACATTTTACATGGAAGGCCTCCAGGCTTCTGAGATGATGGCTGTAGATGGTCCATGCCTCACATCCATAGAGTAGTGTGGAGATGCACACTGCTCTGTAAACAAGCACTTTGGTGTGGAGATTGAGGTTGCTGTTTTGGAAAACCCTTCTCTTTAGACGGCCAAAAGATGTTGAGGCTTGTTTGAGGTGGTGCTGAATCTCATCATCCATTGTGCAGGTGTCGGATAGCATCCTTCCCATATATTTGAAGGTAGGAACAGTGGGCAGTTGTTGCCCTTCTGCTGTGAAGGTTGTTGGGTGGTTTGGGAGGCTGGCAGTCAACTGACAGATTACCTCTGTCTTTTGGGTGTTGATAATCAGTCCCATTCTCCTGTATGCAGTTACAACTGCCGACAGAGTGTTTTGTAGGGCTTCTAGTCTGTGAGCTACCAGGGCACAATCGTCGGCATACTGTAGCTCAATAAGGGTCTCAGAGGTCAACTTGGTGGTTGCCTGAAACCTCCTGATGTTGAAACACATACCTAATCACGTTACTGGTATCCAAAGTGTCACCGCATATGACCACTTGATAAGGTTTTAACATTAATCTGTTTTGCACAGCAGTAGAGCTCATCCGCCATGACCGCGCCGTCCACGCTGCTCGTACTCTCCCTCTCTGGCTCCTTTCGGTTTTTTCGTGTGCGTTCGTGTGTCTTAAAAGTGCAGTCAATATTTGTACCCGCTACGTTATGTTATGTTTTCCCCCTTTGCATGGATAGTTCTTGAATGCATGCAAAAGAGACCGAAGAGGTCACTTAGATGCGTGATGAAACGTTTCTCTCTCAGTAAACATTGTGTCCAGATGAACTGATTCAACTTTCCTTGACATGCAAAAGCTATCTTTTGAAAAACAAGCTTATGAGTAACAGTACATCAGTAAAGACCTCCCTTTTCATGACTGTTTCCAGATGAGCAAGGTGCAGCTGTAGTCGAATCAGCAGACACGCTTATTGGTGTTTGAATATTCTTATAGTTGGTAAAAGTTTGGTGAGGCAAGACATTGTCTGTTGCTTTTCGGTGCTGCTTGGCAGAGATAATAAACCCTGATCTTCCAAAAAAACAAGTGCAGTTTTGATCTGATTGAGGAGAGGGGATGGATGGGAGAGAAAAAGCCTCCGAATTTTTTTTTTAAGTCCTCTTGTCTGCTTGGGCAGCAGGCCTGCCAGAAAAAGTAGCTTTAATAATGTTCAACTCTCTTTGTCCCTAGCTCGACAAGCCCCCCCCCCCAACACACATGCACTCGTGTGCACACACACACATTTTCCTTAGTTTAGCTATGCTCTCTCTCTCTCTCTCTCTCTCTCTCTCTCTCTCTCTCTCTCTCTCTCTCTCTCTCTCTCTCTCTCTCTCTCTCTCTCTCTCTCTCTCTCTCTCTCTCGTCTCTCTTTAGCAGGATGGTCAAGGCCAGGACAAGAGTAGATTTCAATTATTACAAGGCGATGAAAGATCTGGACACATTCACAACTTTGTGGTGTTATAAAGGGTGCTGTGTTCAACCATAAAGGATGAGCTGGTTTTTTCTGCAGAGCTCGGATAAAAGGGGTCTTACCTATTTTTCATGTTTTGAGTTGTTGTTGAATGATGCCTGGCGAGGTGAAGGTATGCACTGGAGAGGAGAGGAATGAAAGTCATTAGGAGCAAGATATATATATATATGTATACCTGTGTGTGAATGAGAGGGAGGACAGTGGAATGGTCAGGATGCAAGGAGTGGAGGTGACAAAGGCATTTGAGTTTAAATACTGGGGTCAACTGTCCAAAGTAATGGGGAGTGCAGTAGAGAGGTGAAGAAGAGAGTGCAGGCAGGGTGGAGTGGGTGGAGAGGAGTGTCAGGAGTGATTTGCGACAGAAGGGTACCAGCAAGAGTAAAGGGAAGGTTTACAAGATGGTTGTGAAACCAGCTATGTTATATGGTTTGGAGACAGTGGCACTGACGAAAAGACAGGAGACGGAGCTGGAGGTGGCAGAGTTGAAGATGCTAAGATTTTCACTGGGAGTGACGAAGAAGGACAGGATTAGGAACGATTATATTAGAGGGACCGCTCAGGTTGGACGGTTTGGAGACAAAGCAAGAGAGGCAAGATTGAGATGGCTTGGACATGTGTGGAGGAGAGATGCTGGGTATATTGGGAGAAGGATACTGAATATGGAGCTGCCAGGGAAGAGGAAAAGAGGAAGGCCAAAGAGGAGGTTTATGGATGTGGTGAGGGAAGACATGCAGGTTGCTGGGGTGACAGAGGAAGACGCAGAAGACAGGAAGAAATGGAAATGGATGATCCGCTGTGGGGACCCCTAACGGGAGCAGCTGAAAGTAGTAGTAGTAGTAGTAGTTGTTGAATGATTGTTTTTTGGGATTGTTAAAAGATGCATATTGAGTGTTTGTAATTTGACAAGTATTGTTTGTATGATTAGAAAGATTTCGAGTCTGTTTTTTGTTAAATTTTTCTGTTAAATAAAGACTTGTTTTCAATTCCAAAATTCTCTCTCTCTCTCTCTCTCTCTCTCTCTCTCTCTCTCTCTCTCTCTCTCTCTCTCACTCTCATGTATTCCTCACCCCACTTGACTCTTTTTCTCCATTTTGCTCTGACTTGCTCTCTTTCACTTTCATTTTGCTGCCTTTGTCAAATTCCCTCTCTCTGTCCCACAGCAACTTATGTACACTGTTTATTGACATTTCCTTTTCTTCTATTTCATCTACCTGTTTTACCATTTTCACTCCTCTCTCTCTCTCTCTCTCTCTCTCTCTCTCTCTCTCTCTCTCTCTCTCTCCCTCCCTCTCCCCTCATCATGCTTGGAGGATGTGGTGTTCCCAACACAGAATATTAACCAGTGTGGGTTGGTTGGTTTTGAATGTGCACAGACCAATGTGATTGGTGCTGAATGAGGTGGAGGTCAGCTATTGGTTGTTCCTGAAGAGTATATAACGCAGAATCGCCACCAGGGCGTCCTCTTGGTACTCCGCTCTACTCGGGATAGCTAGGTTGTTACAGCGTAATAATAAATATACTGTGGCAGGAATGAGGAAAAACACATGAGACCAAGGCGAGTTTGATGTTTATTCCTCAACTCCAAAAACCATCTCTAGCAGGAACAACCCTGCCCCGGCGAGCCCGGGAACGTAAACCACGCCCCCAGCTCACAGTCCTGCTGGGTGAGAGGCATAGCCCCTAGTGTCCGCCACACAGCCCCCCCCCCCCCGAACACCCAGAAGGGACTCCTGGAAAGAAACTTAGTGTCTCACTGGAGGCTTAAGCAGCCTGCCATAACGGCTGCGCCGTCCCTCAGCCGAAACAGTAGGTGAAACACAGTCCAAAGCCGCTGAGAAGCAGAATGCTGAACCCGTGAAGACACTGCCGGGGTCCTGGAAGGAGGACGACCCCGACGGGGAACCTGGGCCGGAAACACAAACTTCGCCTGCCACCCTGTGCGCCGGTTTAAGCCTATCAAGCGTGACACGCTCCCTACGCCCACCCATATCTAGCACAAAACTCTTAGGACCCGTCTCAAGAACCCGAAATGGGCCATCGTATGGGGTTGGAGGGGTGACCGGTGAGCATCATGCCGTACAAAAACAAAACGAGCCGACATGAGCTCCGCAGGCACGAACGACCGCGGAAAACAGTGGTGAACGGGGCCTGGAACCCGAGTGCTGTCGGACAAAAAAGGATAAACGGCCGGACGGGGTCGAGGAGCGGAACTCCCAGGCAAAAATTCCCCAGGGACGCGGAGTGGCTGACCGAGCACCAGCTCAGCGGGTGATGCGTCGAGGTCCTCCTTAGGAGCCGAACGCAACCCTAGCATAACCAAGGTAAACGATCCACCCAGTTACCATTCGAGAGCGCTGCGCGCAGCGCTGCCTTGAGCGACCGGTGAAAACGTTCACACAACCCGTTAGCCTGAGGGTGATACGCGTAGTGCGGTGTACCTGCACACCCAAGGATCGCGCAAGTGCCGACCAGAGCTCTGACACGAACTGGGGGCCCCTGTCTGAGGTGATATCTGACGGAGGTGCCGAAACGGGCGACCCAGGAGAAAGAAAAGCGCGTGCAACATCCGAGGATGTTGTGGAGGATAGAGGGACTGCCTCTGGCCACCTGGTGGTCCGATCTACCATTGTGAGCAGGTGCGTAAAACCCTGTGAAAAAGGTAGAGGGCCCACCAGGTCCACATGCACGTGGTCGAAACGTCTGGCCGGGATCGGAAACGGTTCGAGGGGCGATTTAGTGTGCTGGTGGACCTTAGCGCGCTGGCACGCTACACATGCAGCTGCCCACCCCTTGACGTCCTTGCGGAGGCCAGGCCAGACGAACTTGAACCGACCAACTTCACCGATGCCCGAACTCCAGGTGTGCGAGAGGGAGTGAATCGAATCGAAAACTCGACGGCGCCAGGCCACTGAACAACAGGGCGGGGACGGCCGGTGGAGACATCGCAGAGGAGGGCAGGACTGCCTTCCTGCATCACAGCGTCCTCTAGCTTGAGACCGGTACGCGTTGACCTAAGGGCAAGGACGTCCGGGTCACTGGGCTGGTCGGCAGCCATAGCGGAGAAATCCACACCGAGGTGCACAGGACACACAAGCACACGCGACAGACAATCAGCAACAGGGGTTGGACTTCCCGGCCACATGCTGAATGTCCGTTGTGAACTCGGAGATCGCCGCTAGGTGGCGCTGTTGACGAGCAGACCACGGCTCAGTCACCTTGGACATGGCAAAAGTCAGCGGCTTATGATCCACATAAGCCGTGAATGGGCGACCCTCCAGCAGGAAGCGGAAATGCCGGGTTGCAAGGTGCAGTGCCAGCAACTCCCGGTCAAAAACGCTGTACTTGCGCTCGCTATCTCGCAGTTTGCGGCTAAAAAATGCGAGTGGCTGCCACGCATTCGCCACACGCTGTTCAACCACAGCCCCCACGGCTATGTCAGATGCATCGGTTGTTAAAGCTATGGACGCCGTGGGTGTGGGATGGGCGAGGAGGGCAGCGTTAGCCAGGGCGCACTTAGCTCCGTCAAAGGCCTGGACCTGTTCGGGAGTCCAGTCGACAGGGTCGTTAGCCTTCTTAAGCCGCAGGGCTTCGTAAAGTGGCTGAAGGAGGTGGGCAGCGCGAGGGAGGAAACGGTTATAGAAATTCACCATTCCCAAGAATTCCTGCAATGCCTTAACAGAGGACCGGGCGGGGAAATTCCGCCACCGCTTGCACCTTGGAAGGCAACGGGACCGCGCCTTGCGGCGAAATGCGGTGACCCAAGAAGTCAATCACCGGCAGTCCAAACTGACACTTGGCTGGGTTGACTATCAGGCCGTGTTCGTCCAGACGACGGAAAACCTGTTTCAGGTGCGCCAGGTGCTCGTCAGCTGACGGACTGGCCACTAATATGTCGTCGAGATAAACGAACACGAAATCAAGGTCACGCAACACCGAGTCCATCAGCCTCTGAAAGGTTTGCGCTGCCCCCTTCAAGCCAAAAGGCATGCGCATGAATTCGAAAAGCCCAAACGGGGTGATCACTGCGGTCTTGGGCACGTCCTCTGCGCGCACGGGAACCTGATGATAGCCGCGCACCAGGTCCACCTTAGAGAAAATAGTGGTACATGCCAGGCGTATGGAAAAGTCCTGTATGTGTGGGATGGGATAGCGGTCATTGGCGGTGCCGTTGTTCAGGCGGCGAAAATCGCCGCAAGGCCGCCACGACCCATCCACCTTGGGCACCATGTGAAGCGGCGAGGCCCACGGGCTGTTGGAACGCCTCACTATACCCAGACGCTCCATGATGGCGAACTCCTCCTTAGCTGTAGCCAATTCTACTGTGTCGAGGCGCCGCGCGCGCGCAAAAACTGGCGGTCCCAGAGTGGGAGTGAAATGTTCTACCCCGTGTTTAGTAACCGCGGTGGAAAAGGCAGGCGTAGTCACCGATGGAAAATCCGCCAGCAAGCGCTGAAAAACATCCCCTAATGCTAAAAAGTTAGCGTGTGTTAACGGCCCGGCTCCCCCTGTCTCGCACGGAACAGTGGCGAAAGACACAGCATCAATTAAACGGCGGTTTGCAACATCAACCAGCAGACCATTAGCACACAGAAAATCCGCGCCGATAATAGGAACAGTAATGGCGGCCACTACAAAGTCCCACTCAAAATGGCGCCCGTGGAAGCAAACAGTCACCAACCTTGTGCCAAACGTCGCAATGGACGAACCGTTAGCTGCACTTAACTGTGGGCCGCCGCCTTCGGCCGACCTGTCTGTCTTAGCAGGAGGGAGTAGGCTCTTTTGCGAGCCTGAGTCCACCAGAAACCGTCTTCCTGACATCGTGTCCTTAATGAAGAGCAGCGCACTACGTCCGCCAGCACCCACAGCTGCTACTGAGCGCTGGCCCTGGAGTTTCCCGCCGTCTCAAACGTGCACGGAGGGACGCAGCGCCTCGCTTTGCCGCCGAACCGCTGGTGGAAGAAACAGAGGCCTCTTCCGCGCCGTCTCCGGGCAGTCACTCCAGCCACCACTGCCGGGTCCGCGTCCTCCGACGTCGGCTGCAGAGGCTCCGATGCCACACTCTGCACAGAGAACCGTCTGGTAGCCAGCAGGACCCGATCGGCCTCCTCAGCCAAACCTCGGCAGTCACCAGCGGCCAGACACGGGGAGTTAGCCAAAGCCGTGCGCACAGGAGACGGAAGCTGGCGCAGGAAAACGTGCGGGAAAAGGAACCCACCTTCGTCTGAGCCTAGCAGCGACAGCATATTGTCCATGAGATCCACAGCCGTCCCGTCGCCCAAACTGGATAGGGAAAGGATTCTATCTGCCCTCTCTGCGGCACATAGGCTGTACCTCCGGAGCAGAAGATGTTTGAGGGCGACGTATTTATCGTGTTGCGGAGGGGCGCGCAACAGCTGCATGGCCCGGCGTGTGGACTGCTGATCCAGCGCAGCGACGACCAGATAGTATCTGGAGTCGTCCGCGGAGATTCCACACAGGTGGAACAGCGCCTCGACATGCTGGAACCACGAGGCCGGGTCGCTCTTCCAGAACTCTGGGAGCTTCACAGCCGCGGCGAGAACGGCCGGCTGTGAGAGTCTGGGCGGCGTGGCCGAAGGGGATTCACACACATCTTCTGCTCCAAACATGTTCAATTCGGGGTCACCAATGTGGCAGGAATGAGGAAAAACACATGAGACCAAGGCGAGTTTGATGTTTATTCCTCAACTCCAAAAACCATCTCTAGCAGGAACAACCCTGCCCCGGCGAGCCCGGGAACGTTAACCACGCCCCCAGCTCACAGTCCTGCTGGGTGAGAGGCATAGCCCCTAGTGTCCGCCACAATACTACATTACTGTCATAAGTCTGCCGTGTGCACTTTCCAGTTATCTACTTAAACAGTTTAGAACAGTATCAGTGTTTCATACACGACAGTTTGGCGACGAGGATGGGATGTTTAAGTTGGAAGTCACAGAGTTAGCATGTCAAGCAGCTCCAGCGAGGCAGAAGTAAACGACGAACAACCAGAGAGAGACGTTTGGTGAGTGAAAGGACCGTCGAACAGAAGATGGCATTCGGTAAGCCAGAAGATTTCCACTTCGAGGAAAGTGAGGAAAGTTTTGATAGTTACCGCCAGCGGTTAGAGCAGTACTTCGCAGCAAATGGATTGGACACTCGAGATGAGAAAACCAAAGCGGTATTTCTTACGGTGGTAGGAAAACGGGCACATAGCTTGCTGATGGATTTGTATGCACCAGATAAGCCATCGGGTAAAACATATGACGTACTGGTGGGAATGCTAGAAAAGCACTACATCCCGAAAACCAACTTTATTGCCGAGAGATGCAAGTTTCACGGAAGAAACCAAAAGGAAAACGAAACAATAAGTGAGTACATTGCAAGTTTGAGAAAGTTAGCAGTCACATGCAAATTTTGCACATTTTTAGATGAAGCACTGCGTGATAGGTTTGTCTGTGGAGTTAAGAGCAGTGAGCTAAGAGATCGGTTACTCAATGCGGCTCACACAAACGACTTAACGTTACAGCTCGCAGTTGAAATGGCGCTTTCTTTTGAGGTAACAAAAGGCAACAGTGCACAACAGTTTGCACAGAAAGGCTAGAAAGCTAATGTGGTAGAAAAGAAGGCTAACCTAAAGCATAGAAAGGCTACGGTAAAGTCTACAGCTAATGGAAAGCCCTGCTATCACTGCAATGGAAAAGGCCACAGACCAGATGAATGCAGGTTCAAGGACGCAGAGTGTCACCAGTGCAAGAAAAAGGGACACATCGCAAAAGCATGCCGTTCACCTAAAGAAGGAAGCTATGGCAAGGCATCGAAAGGGACCAGGCATTTCGAATGTTGCCACGCTCTCAAGCACGGGGACCAGAGCAACGCTCACAGTCTTTGGGCAGTTGGAGATCCTATCCAGCCTCAGCTCTGCAGTGCCAGAGACGACTGCTGTGTGCCGACAAGGTGCATGGTGGATGCTGTACAGAACATTGACACTGGTCAGACATTGGACAGTGGAGGGGCCGAACTTTTTGCAATGGACACGGGTAAAGGTGACATTGTGAAACCCTTCTATGTGTATGTCAGTGTAAATGGTACAAGGGTGAAAATGGAGGTAGACACTGGCGCAGCCGTGTCAGTGATATCTGAAACTCTACTTAAACGCAGGTTTAAAGATATGAAACTTAGTCCTGCAAATTGTGTGCTGAAAACCTACAGTGAGGAATCATTGCCATTGATAGGAAAATTCACAGCAAAAGTGAAATGCAAGGAACGCTCAGAAAAGCTAGAACTACTAGTCGTGAAAGGAAGAGGTCCTGCATTAATGGGCAGAGACTGGATAAGTCAATTAAAGCTAGACTGGTCAAGAGTCAACAGAGTGGCTCCTGATACAGTGGATGATGTGTGTGCCAGACATGCATCAGTGTTCAAACCTGAGCTAGGCAAGTTAAAAGGTATTGAAGCCAGACTACATGTAGTTCCAGATGCAGTGCCCAAGTTCTGTAAGCCTAGAAACGTGCCTTATGCATTAAGAGAAGCCGTAGAGAGAGAACTGGCAAAATTGGAA
Organism: Lampris incognitus; assembly: GCF_029633865.1. Classification (NCBI taxonomy): domain Eukaryota; kingdom Metazoa; phylum Chordata; class Actinopteri; order Lampriformes; family Lampridae; genus Lampris; species Lampris incognitus. Next base: position 29,510,683 of record NC_079221.1, on the reverse strand, counting down.
GCTGAAGGTGTCATCTCACCCATTAATTATAGTGAGTGGGCAGCTCCAATAGTTTGTGTGCCTAAAAATGATGACAGTGTGAGAATATGTGGAGACTACAAGGTCACCATCAATCCATGGTTGAATGTGGAACAGTATCCACTACCCAAAACCCAAGATTTATTTGCTAAACTAGCAGGAGGTCAGCAGTTTACCAAGTTAGACTTGTCGCAGGCTTATCAGCAAGTTTTGTTAGAGGACAATTCAAGACATTACCTAACTATCAACACACACAGAGGGTTGTATCACTACAATAGGTTACCCTACGGTGTTGCTAGCGCCCCTGCTATTTTTCAAAAGATTATGGATCAGGTTCTTCAGGGCATGGAAGGGGTCATCTGTTATTTAGATGACATCTTAATTACTGGAAAAGATACAAAAAGGCACCTGACTAACTTGGAATAGGTGCTTAGTAGACTTGAAACTTACAATCTCAGGGTTAAAAGAGAGAAGTGTGCATTCATGCAGAACAGCGTTTCATACTTAGGGCATGTCATTGATGCCATGGGCATACATCCAATGAAGGAAAAGACATGCTATTCAGAGGGCTCCAGTTCCGAAACATATAACTGAACTCAGGTCATTCTTAGCTCTGTTAAACTACTATGGGAAGTTTATCCCTAATCTATCTACTCTGATTCATCCAATGACAGCATTGCTGCATAAAGATGCAACCTGGGAATGGTCAGAAAAATGTCAAAGTGCATTTGATAGTGCAAAGAAGTCTCTTCAGTCAGATAAATTGTTAGTACATTTTGATGCAGAGTTACATATCATACTAGCATGTGATGCTTCTCCTTATGGAATTGGTGCTGTAATCAGCCACAAAATGAAAGATGGAAGTGAGAGACCTATCGCATTTGCATCCAGAATGTTAACTAAAACAGAACAGAATTACTCTCAACTGGAAAAAGGCACTGGGTCTTGTTTTTGGAGTTATGAAATTCCATGAGTATCTTTATGGAAGGAAATTCTTGTTATTGACAGACCACAAGCCACTGTTGAAAATTCTGGGGCCTAAAACAGGTGTGCCAACACTGGCCGCCACTAGATTACCAAGGTGGGCTCTAATTTTAGCAGCGTATACATACGAAATCCAGTACAAGAAGTCAGAGCAGCATAGCAATGCTGATGCTTTATCAAGATTACCTGTGAAGCCTGATGTAGATGTGGTGTCAAACCCAATTTACAGAGTGTCTTAACTGGAAGACTTACCTCTTACTGCTAGAGAAATAGCCAAAGAAACAGATAGATCCTGTGTTAAGAGTGGTTAAACAGTTGGTGTTAACTGGATGGCCTAAACATGTACAGGATGAGTCACTGAATCCTTATTTTCAGAGAAAATTAGAGCTTAGCATTGAGGATGATTGTTTATTATGGGGTTACCGTGTGGTAGTGCCTGATAAACTAAGAGACAGGCTATTGTCGGAATTACATGAGCACCACTGGGGAATAGTTAAAATGAAGTCTCTCGCCAGAAGTTTATTCTTGTGGCCTACATTAGATGACAGTATTGAACGTGAAGTGAATCAGTGTACTATTTGTCAGCCGCAGCGTAGTATGCCTGCTACCGCACCGATACATACATGGAAATGGTCTTCGAGTCCATGGGAAAGAGTACATCTTGATTTTGCTGAGGACCACAAGCGGATGTTTTTAGTAGTGATGGATGCCTATGCTAGATGGCCAGAGATAGTTCCCATGACCACTACTACTTCATCTAAGACAATTGAAGCAATGAGAAATTTATTTGCAGCTTATGGGTTGCCTAAAGAGGTTGTAACTGATAACGGACCTCAGTTCGTATCGCAAGAGTTTGAGTCATTTTTGACTAAAAATGGAGTAAAACACATCAAGTCACCTGCATACCATCTTGCAAGTAATGGTTTAGCTGAAAGATTGGTCAAAAATCTTAAGAAATCCCTTGCAAAGAATAGAGCCATTGGTGGTATGACGCTTGAGCACTGTGTAGCAAATTTTCTGATTGGGTACAGAAACACACCCCATACTAAGACAGGAAAGACCCCAGCTGAGCTATTTCTGAGAAGACAGGTGCGAACCAGGTTGTGTCTTATCAAACCAAAGTTCTCTCAGAGAATGCAGACCGAGTCTGAACCAAATCTTCCCCGTGTTAGGTCTTTTAAGGTTGGTCAACACGTGTTGGTAAAAAATTACAGGGGGGGGGGGGATGGTTGAATGGAGTTATAAGTGAAGTGTTGGGTCCTGTCACATACAGTGTTGAAGTAAATGGAAATTGTGTGAAAAGACATGTGAACCAGATGTTGGGTGTCAAGGGAAATCCAGATCAGACTCAAATGGACTCTTGTGATGGAGCTTCTTGGGAGATTGATGATTTCAATGCAGACACTGATGTGTCAGAACATCCTGAACCACAGGTTGTGGAAGAACGACCTGTAGAACCACCACCGCCAGTTGTGGAAAGGAACACTCGTCCTGTGAGAGACAGACATCCTCCTGATAGACTGAACTTGTGACTGACATGCAGATTGGTTATTAAAAAAAGAAAAAGAAAAGAAATCTGTAATGTAATGTATGGTTACTGTTGAAGAAATACTGTACATGGTTATGAGCTTAAGAGCAAAAAGGATATGTTAGAATCCTAGGGAAAAAAAAAGAAGTTTGAATTTACAGGGGAGGAGCTGTGGTGTTCCCAACACAGAATATTAACCAGTGTGGGTTGGTTGGTTTTGAATGTGCGCAGACCAATGTGATTGGTGCTGAATGAGGTGGAGGTCAGCTATTGGTTGTTCCTGAAGAGTATATAAGGCAGAATCGCCACCAGGGCGTCCTCTTGGTACTCCGCTCTACTCGGGATAGTTAGGTTGTTACAGCGTAATAATAAATATACTACGTTACTGTCATAAGTCTGCCGTGTGCACTTTCCAGTTATCTACTTAAACAGTTTAGAACAGTATCAGTGTTTCATACACAACAGAGGATGGCGATCATGTGGCTCTATATCACTCACAACTTGGGCAGGGTCAGGACATATTCACTGGAAATGTCAAATGTGTGGCGTTTGCTGCCACACAGTTTGTACTTCCTTCTCATTCAGCGCCTTTGACTGTTTTCCTGTACAAAGGGTACTTTTTTTCTTGCTGAGTCACACTGCGCACTTGGCAAGTCGTCAATCCCAAAGAAGGGCCTCTGCGTTTTCCTCTACCTAAAATTCCTTTGATTAGCTCTTAATCTGAGATTTGAATGTTAACTTGTGTTAATTTATGAACGTGGTGAATGTCAATGAAGCTGATTGTCGTTCACTATGCATATAGGCCTGTACTTTATTCATTGTGTCTGTGTTTTGCACTATGGGCCTTGATAAACAGCTGCCTGTGGAACACTTAGGATGCTGTAAACAACCACATTGTTATCAGCAAGCTCTTCCTTAGCGTCATGAAAAAGTTCATTGTGTAGAAGAATGTGAATAAAAGTTTATGACACCAGTGCTAATTTTCAAGGTCCGATTTAACATTCCATCTACCATTTAGGGGGAGGTTTTTATCCATAGTGCATTACAGTATTATAAGTCCATCCATTTTTATCATGGGTGGGTCCAGTATACCAACAAGGTGCAAAGGTTTTTACTTCCATGTGACCTGACCAGTGCGCCAAGACACTTTCTGATTAGAGTAGAGATACCCTCACATTAAATTGACGCTACCATAGTGGTTTGTTTGTAGATGTAAAGCACCTCATGATACTGGCTTCTAACTCACTCACTCATACCCCCTTTCTACTGAGAAGGATGGTGCTGGGCCGTGGTACGAACTGGTCCCCGTTCTCCCTGGTGTGAGAGATTGACAATTGCATAATCAGATTATTTTGCCTGCTAACTGGATTTTGTTTGTGTCGTACAAATGCAAAACCTTACTTTGAGTATTGATAAAACAATCCATTAATGAAATGGTTCATTTCAGAGAAATCCAATTTTTATAAACAAGGTGAAATATTGCCATAATCTCTCAGTAACCGCAGCATTGCTGAGCATGAACTGGTCACAAGTTCACGAGCTGCCCGTCTACCTAGGTAGCCAGTTTTCTTTATTTTCGATCATTTTTGTTTTAGTGTAACCTCAAATCTCCTTACGGCTCACCTTTAAGGCCAGTGTATAGCTATTTATGATCGTTGTCACCAGTGATAATTAGCCCTACCTTTGGGGGGGGGGGTTCCCGCTTTTCCTCCCTAATTATTTGGGGGGTGTTCCCGATTTTCCCCCTTTTTCTCCACAGTTGTGTCTGGCCAATTACCCCGCTCTTTTTGAGTCGTCCCGGTCGCTGCTCCACCCCGTCTCTGCCGATCCGGCGGGCGACCAGAGGACAAATACCCACATCCGACTTCCCACCCACAGACACGGCTAATTGTGTCTGTAGGGACACCTGACCAAGCCAGAGATAACACGGAGATTCGACCCGACGATCCCGTGTTGGTAGGCAACGGAAGAGACTGCTATGCTACCTCGACGCCTTCCTCCCTAATTGTACTTGGCCAATTACCTCACTCTTGTGAGCCGGCCCAGTCGCTATTCCCCCCCCTCTGCCGATCTCAGGAGGGCTGCAGACTACCACGTCTCCTCCGATACATGTGGAGTCACCAGCCGCTTCTTTTCACCTAACAGTGAGCAGTTTCGCCAGGGGGAAGTAGCACGTGGAAGGATGATGCTATTCCCCCCAGTTCCCCCTCCCCCCAAACAAGCGCCCTGACCAACCAGAGGAGGCGCTAGTGTAGTAACTAGGACATATACCCACATCCGGCTTCCCACCCGCAGACACGGCCAATTGTGTCTGTAGGGAAACCCGAACAAGCCGCAGGTAACACGGGGATTCGAACCAGGATCCTCATGTTGGTAGGCAACACAAGAGATCGTCATGCCACCTGGATGCCCAGCCCTACATTTGAAGGTACATAGTTTGGTAATTGCCCGGTCCACATCGCCAGTGTGTCACCGACATGCCACTGCCGCACGATTTTGATTTCGGATGCTGTTGATAATCAAAAGTAGGAACACATTAGCCACAATAGACTGTGTCATGGACATTTAGTCATTTACTGTCAAGACATGGAGGTGGCAGTCATCATCTTTGTGGATGGGTTGTGACCCTTCCACAAATATTTGAGTGAGTGCATCCAGAAATATGCTGTCGTAAGACATTTCCTCATAGGTAATCCTCATTGGAAAATAGGCACAAAAAAAAAGTTCCTGCAGCCCCATGACTATTCTCTCTTACTGTAGCCTCTCCCTCATATCGTATGACTTTGTGTTGCCCATGCAGGTTCATTCGAGATAGTTTTACAAAAACACCATCAACGGAAAAAATCCAATCAGGAAAATGCACAAATAATATGTAACGTTGGCTGGTCAGTTGGAAATGTGCTCTCAGTGGTAGGTCTACTGCCAATTCCAAACTTAAGATAGTGATCCCATATTGTTCTGTTCACAATAAAGTCACACAGCAGTTACCCTTTGCATCTATGATACTGTGTGTCCTCAATTTTATCTTTTTTTATTTTGTCTTCTGTGTCAACACCTGGTCAGAATTCTGGACAAGACAGGAACGTCCTTACTGTGTTCTGCCCAGTCTCATCAATAACGTAAAATATCCTGGCTTTCCAAGGAAGGGTAGATGATCAGGCATTTTCTTAAGAAGAAATGAGCACTGAAGCGGTACGAGAGCTGAAAAAGTCCAGTTAACGATTCACTCTATGTTAAATACAGACCATGCTGTTAACCTTTATGTCGAGCTCAAAAGGGTATTGCCCAAGTCTGAAAAATCCCAAAAGTAAAAAAAGAAAAAGAAGAGAAGAAGGTACCTGCCCATACTTGTTCAGTTAAAACAGCAGAAGTTTATTTCAGTCTCTCAAACCACAGTCCATGATGCATGTGAAAACCCAGTTTCCTGAGAAGCCCTGTTGTTTTCAGCTCACTGCCTGTCCGCCTTTCTTTCAGTCAGCTGAGCTTAAAGTCGTAGGTCCTCTACTGGCCAGTGGAGTCAAGTTGAGTCAAATGTATTGTAGCCCAAAATCACAAACAGACAAACACTTAAATAGACACACACACACACATATATATACAAAAATGTGCATCAAGTAATTAGCCGACCTTGACCAGAATGGTTGCTTCTTATAGCATATTGAAGTGTGATAGTAGAAAGGTGTAAGTGCAGGGACACTTGGAAAGTCAGTGGTTGTGTATCCTTCTCTCTTTCTGTCCACTTCTTGATCATTCCCATTCACTTTTTGGGGTTTTTGACTTTCAGTTATGAACTTACTCATCTGCCCTTACCTCTGTCTGTTTTTGTATTCTATCCATTTTTCTGTCTTGCCTTTCTCTGTCTGTGTTTTGCTTCTGTGATTTACATCGTGATGAGTCACCCTGTTGTGCTGCGTCTCTCTATGGAAGGGGATGTACAAAGCCTTTGTTTCTCTCTCTCTCTCTCTCTCTCTGTGTCTCTCTCTCTCTGTCTCACACACTCACTCACTCATACACACACACACACACACACTCACTCATACACACACACACACACACACACACACACACACACACACACACACACACAGACTCAACCTCATCTCTGCTTGTTCTGGCTCAGGACAACAGCTTCGTCACCTAACAGGCCTGACTGGTGAGGTCTGAGCATGGCTCTGGTTCTCCCTCCCATGTCGTCTGTCTAGAAGCCACAGTAGATATATCAGGGGAAGGGGCCTGTTGATGGGGGCCAATTTGTCGGGTGATGGCAGAGGAGATAACAGCTTTTATGTTTGCAAGCAGGTTCTTCTATTTAAATAGGCCTGTAGACCTGAAACACATCACCTGCTAATACTTGCTTTATGTTTCCATGTGATTAAACTTACTATTTGGAGTCACTTCTGAAAATTAAATTTACAATCTTGAAGACTTAAACTTAAGTACATGTTTGTTAAGTCACCGTCTTTCGCCGGACAAGGTGACACTTGGATGATTTGGCCTATCAGCCACTAATGATATCCGGGAGATTGCCGCTTTGATTTTTTTTTTTTTTTTTTTTTTTAGTTTGGATAAATTATGGTGATAAAAGCACTATTTTCTTTCCCTACGTTCACACGTTTTTTCTGAGGAAGATGAGCTAAATTGAATCGGTTGATTTTCTTGCAGCTGTTTATAAAGTAATGTCAATATGTGCACCCTTCTGTACCCATGTGAATGGACTAAAAGACTTACCTGTTAAACTGACACCATTCATGTGAATACATGACTTCACTATTAAGGATATGTAAAATAAACATGTATTACTCCTATTGCCTCACCAGCCTCAAACCGTTTCAACTCTCTCCTTTCCTTTCCCCTGCTTTGGTGTTCTCCCTCCCACTCTTCCTTCAGGACCCGGAGGTGGGTCTGCCATTGCGTCAGCCGTCCAGGGCCTGGTGCTGGTGTATGTGCCTGGGCCTGGCCATCATGCTGTCTGGAGTGGTGGTCGGAGGGGCATACCTGTACCGCTACTACATCCTGGAGGTGAGCAGCCAGTCACAACCAAGGTGGCAAACTCCTACAGACCACATACACCAAAGATCTATAATAAATAAATAATTTCAAAGCAACTAAAGTCCATTTTGAAAAGCAAGTTTATGAATGTGAGTGAAAAGCATGCAAATACAATATAATAGCACATTTATAAAGGTCATATAATTTTAAATGGAACTGAAGTAGTTTGCGGCACAGAGGTGCAGTGGTTAGCACAGTTGCCTCACAGCAAGAAGGTCCTGGGTTCGAGCCCCGGGGTAGTCCAACATTGGGGGGCGTCCCGGGTCATCCTCTGTATGGAGTTTGCATGTTCTCCCCGTGTCTGCTGGGTTTCCTCTGGGTGCTCCGGTTTCCTCCCACAGTCCAAAGACAAGCAGGTTAGGTGAATCAGCCATACTAAATTGTCCCTAGGTGTGTGTGTGTGTGTGTGTGTGTGTGTGTGTGTTTGTGTGTGTGTGTGTGTGTGTGTGTGTGTGTGCGTGCGTGCGCGCGCCCGCCCACCCGCCCTGTGATGGACTGGCGGCCTACTGGGTGTCTCCCTGCCTGCCACACAATGACTGCTGGGATAAGCTCGAGCGGTTTGGGTAATGAATGAAATAGTTTATTGACAAAAAAACAAGCTTAAAAAAGTGTAGCTGGGTATCTGTGAGCGGTTTGAAAAGATAGCCATGACCAAAATGTCTTTATGCATGCTCAGTAATCCAGGTAAGGAAATCACAGAAGGTTGAATCGGTTCACCTGGATACGTCAATTTACATAGGAAACCCATCATTGGTTGCAGTCGTTATGCCACTGTATTGTTTATAAGAGTGGGGATACCTGCAGTCAGTTGAAACTGAAGAGGTCAAATGAGTGATGAAACGTTTCTCTCTCAATAAACTTTGTGTCCAGATGAACTGATTCAACTTTCCGTGATAGTCAAGACCGGTGTTAACCATTCAACCCTTTTCTTTCATCAGTTCATCCCCCCCTTCTCTTCACATTCTGTCTCCCCCTAGGATGCCCAGGTGTATGTGTGTGGGTTGAAATACCGCGAGGAGGACTTCATGGGCCCAGAGGAAGAGGAGGTACTATTATCTGCTTTTTATCCATAGTACCTTATCGATAAACTGTGTGCAGTGGTTCTGTTGACGAAATGGCGATCACTGATAAGCGAGCTGCTGTTTATCAAAAGGGTTCAAGGTCAAGTGTTAATGGTCACCAAGTTTGCACATATAAGGAACTTTACTCGATCTGTTGCTCACATAAGAAAACAGAAAACACAGTGTTCTAAAAGTCGGAATATTTAAGATTAAAAAAGGGAAGTCAGTATTTTTTGCATCTAGTTTTAAGAGACGTTTTTTTAAGAGAACTTTTGAGTTAATCTCCCCACGATTTGAAAGTCCAAATACGTGTATTTGTATGCTCACAAAATGCTTAACTGATTGAGTGGGGGACTTTTACAATTACGTACTGATTGAGGAATAAACCGACTGATTGAGTGAGTAATTGGATGACAGACTAAAAGACTGACTGATATGTAGGTGGAGGTGGGCCTCCCGTCCCAGTTCCAAATGCAGCAGCTGGAGGAGAGTATCCGTGTCCTGGAGAGAGAGCAGGTGGAGCTAATCAACGTCCCTGTACCTGAGTTCTACGACAGTGACCCGGCAGACATAGTCCACGACTTCCACAGGGTGAGACAGCCCGGGCAAAACGCTCCAAACAGCAGATGGACAAACAGTACAGGCTGATGCTGGGGATACTATAGTAGCACTATCAGACCCATTATGACCAGAATCTGGTTCATTCCAGCCCCGTCCAAACTGGATTGGAACAGTCCTAGTTTGATGCAGTTAAATTACAGGAGGGTACTGATAATCTGAAAGAGTTTTAAGGGTTAAAGATTTGAATCTCTTGCATCCAGATCCAGCTGGTGCTGTTAGAATTATTTCATACATGTTTGGTTTTCATAATTTGAACCTGGATGGGTCGTAACATACTTTCATAAGGTGAGATGATCAGTCACACAGACCCAAATGGCATCTGAAAACAGCCAATATAACTGCAAAAGAAAAATGTCTCTGCTTCTATGTTTGTGATGTCCAGTCATTTTACAGCCCGTTCAGTCCTGTAATGGGTCCCCTGCATAAAAGTATTTTGGACCAAAGGCAAACTGTCCTGTTGACATCCCCTCTCTTCTGTTCCAGAGGCTGACAGCCTACCTGGACCTGAGTCTTAACAAGTGCTATGTGATCCCTCTCAACACTTCCATTGTCATGCCTCCCAAAGACTTCCTGGAGCTGCTGGTTAACATCAAGGTAATGTTCCATCCTGTGTTATCATGATCTATATTAATACACTTTTTCCTGTTGTTTTGTAAATGAATGCCTTGTATATTGTGTTTTATATTGACATTGGGCAGTGACAAGTGGCACTTGTTTGTTTTATTTCCTGATATTTATTTTTCTTCTTATTTTTATTTATGCAATCTGAGTCACACTGGGGAGTGGTAAATGTCAGCGCACTACTCCACCCTGCCCCAACATAGACCTCTCATAATAGCTATCTGAAATAGAGCAGATTTTAAATGGGTACAGGCAGAGGCTTTAACTCTGTCCACTGTTTTAGCTCCATGTGTCTCACTGCCAAACATGAAAAGCAAAGGATTAAAACTACTTTTACACACATACTTGCTCATTACCTTGAGAGTAAGTGTGAATACTGGGCCCGCGGAGCATCTCCCTAGGCACTCTGCCTCCAGCTGATGCACAGACCAGTCTAAACCACCATAAATGATACAAGTGGCCTTGAAAAACCATCACAGCACAACTAAAGACGAGAAGGACTACTACAGAAGATGTATGTGTTTAGAATTGCACCTTCAGATTATATTATCTACCCATATCCTCCAGGCTGGCACCTACTTGCCTCAGTCCTACCTGGTCCATGAAGAGATGGTGGTGACTGAACGCCTGGAGCATGTGGATCAGCTTGGTTACTTCATCCACAGTCTCTGTCGTGGCAAGGAGACCTACAAGCTGCAGCGCAGGGACAGGATTCTTGGTAAGACAACGGAAGTCTGCCTGCACATTGACTCATAGAAGCACCCTTTATGTATTTATCATGTTCTAGGACTTTATACTCTGGTAGCCATTGTAAAAGTCCCCCTTTTCATGCATTTATGCTAAGTCTATCCATTATTAGTATTGTAAGCAGTGGTCCATTGGCTGCCTCTTAATCTTGCACTTAGATGCATTAGTATTGTCGATCTTTTTTTCTTTCTTTTCTCAAAACATCATCTCTATTATTTATCCAACCTACTCAACTGAAACTCTTTCACTTTCCTTGTCGGTCCAATGCAGTCCCAGCTTTTCCTTTACCCCCCCCCCCCGGACCCATTTCCTGTTTTGAAATGTGCACCTTCAGTTGATGTAACAGTATTTCTCCCCCAATCACAATCCAACCATCACGTCATACCAGTTCACATTCTTCTGATTTGTAATCTCTACAGTGGATGTGTCTATCCAAAAACCATGAGCGCAGGGTAGTGTGGGTGGCCCCAGGTGGAACAGGGGCCCTAACCTCAACAGTTGAGCGACACAAAGACCACACTCCTTCCACAACATCACAACATGAGAGCGTGGTTGTGACCGCTTGTCCTGGTTATGTTACAGGTATACAGAAGCGCGAGGCCCTCAACTGCCATAAGATCCGCCACTTCAGCAGCAAGCATGTAGTGGAGACCACTATCTGTGAGCCCTAGAGGAGACCGCTTGGCACTGATTTCATCTGTCTTCACAACGGCTCTGTCGCTGGTGTGCAGTGAGTTTTTTTTTTTATGTATCCTGTTCTCGCTCGCCCTCCTTTTTGAATTTTCTTTTAATTATCTTCTATTTCAGGTAGTCTGAGTGTGTGGATGATATGAAATGTGAAACTGTTCAGTTAATATTCACTGAGTATTTCAAAGTCTGAAAAAAGGTGAAGACTCATGTATTTCAGTTATTTTCAGTAAGGGGGAAATCACATCTTGAGAAATGAACACAAGTAGCTAACTTTTTAAAAATCTGATTTTGTTGATTATTTAAAAGTTATTTAAATAACATTTCTAATCAAAATAATTATGCAATGATCATTTTGTTTTAATAGATGTGAGTATATTACAGGGTCTGCCCTTTTGTTTCCAATTTCAGAAAGATAGTTTTTACACCCACAGAACCTAGTTTTGAAATGGATCTGTCTGTTTTTCTCTGCATTTCATTTGTCTGCTATAGCTTCTCAACATGTTCTTTCTTAACTGGAAAATGATCTTAAAAGAGGAGTGGGGATGTGTTTCTCTTGTCCACGCTATTGATATTTAGTTTGAAAACAACCTGGATAAACTGGGTTGACTTTTTAAGACTTTTTAAAAAAAAACTCTTCTGTTAATGAAAGAGTTGACAAGAAAACATACACTTATGTTATTGTCTGTAATCTTTTTTCACAGTAATTCCTGTGAAAGTTTTTTTCTGAATGTATAAGTTTTTTTGAAAACTGCTTATTGTACTAATTTGTAAATATAATCTCTGTAAAGCCATGATTAGACCAATTCCACAATAAATCTTAAGTAAATTTATGTTATTTTGATTACTATTCCCACATTTGTTACCAGCAGATATAATAGTTCCTTGTTGTACTTACCTAGCAGGTGTTGGCATCTGTTGCTGAGAGATTATGACCACTGGGTTGCTAGTCTTAAACACTGTGTGACTGAAAATTTGGTAACTGAGAATCTTTAAACTCTCTCAGCCCTGCTGACCCTTGAGTAAGGCCCTTGAGCAAGGCACTGAACTCCCAGTTGATGCACTGGTGCTAACTGCGGAAGATTGTACTTGTTGGTAATACTTGCGTGCATATACTTTATTGTGAGCATGAAGCATAGCGAAGGACATAAAAGGAAATACGTGCCTTGTTAGCTCTGCCTGGAATTGTGTGAAGACTTTTTCAAAGAGAGAAAATTATAGTGATGGTTTGCACTGCTGCCTCACAACAAGAGACTCCTGGTATGGGTTCGATACCAGACTGACTGCCAAGTTTGCATGTTGTTTGTTTGTGTAGAATAACTCCAGTTTCCCTCCCAAAGTGTGTGTGTCTCTGTGTTTGTATGTGTGTGTGTGTGTGTGTGTGTGTGTGTGTGTGTGTGTGTGTGTGTGTGTGTGTGTGTGTGTGTGTGTGTGTGTGTCCCTATAATGAACCGGCAATCCGTCCATTGTGTCTTCGTGGTCTCTGCTCAGTGCCTGATGGGATTGGTTCCAACTCCCCCTCAGCAACCCTAAATTAAATTAAGCAGGTACAGGCAATGAATGAATGAAAAAATTATAATACCAACCTATTGCGCTACTGCCCTGACACGTTTTTTTAAAACCCATCAAAGCTTTTTGTTTATTGACATGTTTCATATTGCACATATTTTCCATGTCTGTGGTGAGCGATGCTTATATTAGCTTTGCCAGCATTGCTATGTCTCACACGGTTGCATCTGCTTTGATGGTGTTATGCGTCCTGTCATAGCTTGATATATCAGGCTATCAGGATATCACACAAGATATCAGGATATCATGCAGGACCAAGTCATGATGTCATTTGATCAGAGTGGAAATCCATTCCTTATTATCCCACCGATCCACAGTCGATTGTGACAGCTTAGGTTGCACAGCCTGGGCCAAAAATAACCCTTAGTTTGAAAATGAAATGGTTTGGAAATCTGCTCAACACAACTAGCAGTTAATTTGCTATATTTATTTGAACTTTTTCTGTATTGTTTCTGTTTTTATATTTCTTCTTGAGTTCAACTGAAATGAAAAACAGTATTTTTGGAACCATCATAACTCATTTGACATAAATAAAGAGTGATATATTGTAAGAACTTTTATTCTAGATTCCATATTAGGTAACTTAAATTTCGATTCAAAGTTTCATGTTCAATTTCATATTGAGTGCCTCCATGGTCAAATACTGCAGAATGATGTCTCAGTCTGTGAAGACCTTGAGTGTGAGGAAGGATGTGGTTTTGGTTAGTATTTTCAGTTATAAGATTAATATCAAGTACAGCACTGGATAAGATCAGTTCAGTTTTTCCTTTTCATTTTGAAAAGATGATAATAAGTTAACTTAATATGCATTGCTTACTTTTTCAGAAGAGAACAGGGGACGCACAAGAAGCTGCACTGGATTTGGGTTCAAGGCCTGTGTGAACTTAAACTATAACACATCAACCCCTGCTGGCTATTTGAAGCTGATTTAGGTTTCAGAGGTGGTTTGAAGGCCTGCTAGCCAACCATTTCCAAACTCATTTGCTACATTTGACATACAGGAAGTCCCCGGATTATGAACTAATTCCATTTTTGAGTCTGTTCGTAAGTTGAATTTGTATGTAAGTCAGAACAGTTGCGTACAATTCACATCTAGCATCAATTAGTCAAATATTTGTCATAGTATATATTGTATGTTAAAATGGATAAGGTGTGACGTGTATTTTTCCAACTAGAGGTTTTCAGTTAAAATACCTTTATAGGGCATCCGGGTAGCATAGCAGTCTATTCCATTGCCTACCAACAAGGGGATTGCCGGTTCGAATCCCCGTGTTACCTTCGCCTTGGTCGGGCGTCCCTACAGACACAATTGGCCATGTCTGTGGGTGGGAAGCCAGATGTGGGTGTGTCCTGGTCGCCGCACTAGCGCCTCCTCTGGTCGGTCGGGGCACCTGTTCGGGGGGACTGGGGGGAATAGCGTGATCCTCCCATGCGCTACGTCCCCCTGGTGTAACTACTCACTGTCAGGTGAAAAGAACTGGCTGGTGACTCCACATGTGTTGGAGGAGGCATGTGGTAGTCTGCAGCCCTTCCCGGCTCAGCAGAGGGGGTGGAGCAGAGACCGGGACGGCTCGGAAGAGTGGGGTAATTGGCTGGATACAATTGGGGAGAAAAGGGGGTGGGAAATCCAAAATAATGATGTTTATGAGGCTTCAGAGCTTCAAGCCGGCCTTTTATAAAAGTAGTTTCACAAAGAGCTTGTGCAACAGTGGTGATTATGTGAAACAATAACATGTCAAAAGGAGAAGTACTAGGAGGTAATGCCATAAATCCATCCCTTACCATGTGTGTTCGTTCACATCGCTAACAACTTGTACTATTCTAAACACATTTTTCTCCTGCATACAGAAACACACACAGCCCTTCTTCCCCAGGTGGCACAGGGATGTGTTGAGTGCGGCAGACAGCAGAGGGACATCGTCGGCCCTCTTCAGTCTGACACGGGCACCATTAACTCATCCATACAACGGTCACCCAGAGCCACGCGTCAACAGAAGGGCCACTTTCTGTCACAACACAGACATTCGCTGGCTTGTAAAATTAGCTATTCGAGTTTTACAGCCTGATGTCATTTTTCACACCTAATCAGAGATATGGCAGACATGCTATTATAGGAACAGGTTGTGGTACTGAGGAATCTTCACCAGAATTAGACTTGGGTCTTTTGGCACTTCAAAATTTAGGATGATGCTTTCTCTATGGTGATTGAATTACCCATTACATGAAATAGAAATAGCTGGATGTTTAAAGTTAGCCTTATGAAATGTGTGTGTGTGTGCGTTGAGAGATAATGAAAATATTTCTTTCAATATCTGCTTACAATTGGTATTTATTTATTCTCTCTTCCTTCCTTTTCAGTCTCTGTCATGCTTTCTCTCTCTGATGCTTTGAGAAGCGTGTTGACAGACCACACTGAGAGGCTGTTAACACTGAGCATCATCAGGGAGTTAAACAGGAGCATTGTGATTCTGGATGCACCACACTTAGAGTGACTGACCCCGCGTCATGTCCTTATGACAGATGTTTGTCCTTCAGCTTCCAACCCAACCTAATATCTACTATCTTCAAAAATAATAGGTTCGATTTTTGTGTTGTTGTTTGTGTCAGTGTCATGGGCTCTGGTCGCCCAGCTAACATGATCTTATGCAGCAGACATCCATTCATCCTGTTGCAGTTTTTGTCCAACACAAACCATGATCACACTCAGGTATTCTAAAGCCAAAGTGGCTCACATTGCTGTTTTACTAAGGTTTGCCGATTGAGTTTTCTGCATTGAGTAAGAATTTCCTAAAGCATTTCTCAAGTCTGGATGTCATTTTACTCACTGATCCACTTGACAGCTCGTCATGTCATCATGTCAGTGCATAAGTTCAATTTCAGTTTTAAAATGAATTCTCCATCTATGACTACAATATTACAGGCTTGGAAAGAGGACAGTTATTCAACAGGGGTTGACTCACTATCTGACAGATAACCACAAAACTCACTTGTCAGCAAACTGACTTCCCAAGAGCCCAAGTCTAGAATAAAGTTCCTACCGGGCACATTGAGTACAGGCTGAAATAGTGAATAAAGTTGAGAGCACCAAAAAGTCTGTGTCGACTATCACGTCTTTCCAATGGGGTCCATAATTTACATCCTAGATAACCTACAGTCTCGAAGTGCATGTGTCATTTCCATCTCTTATGTGTCTAATACAGCAGATGTTATCAACATTAATTCCAACTTCAAGATGCTCTTGTCTATGAGATCAAATCCACCGGTGTTATGATTGGTTGGAAAGAAAACCTGATTACTCTTACTACACCATGTCACACACATGGTTGCCTATGTCTCTTCTACAGTTAGCTGGTTCATTCTTTCCAGGGCCACTTGATAATTAACACTGAAGAAGTTGCAGTTCAGTAGATCACCAACATTACAATCAACTATTACTAAAAAGGTCAAGGGTCAGAGCCACACTGCCCTGACAATACTGCCATTACTGTAGAATCGCCGTGGTGTACTTCATCGTGAAGATGAGTTTTCAACCAACAAAAAGAGAAGGGGGGGGCAAACACTGTTCTTTCTAAAGGGAGTGGGAAGGTACCACTCTCCAATTCCTTACTTACCTGTAAAGTTGGTATTGAGATATTTCCAAATTTTAAAGTAATTAAACAACTTTTCACAGACATCGTTTGAAACTCTTCATTTGTTTTGTACTCTAAAATATTGTATTCATGTCATGTCTTCGTGTGGAGCATCCCAACAACACAAATTCCTAGCATGTGTAAACTTACATGGCTGTCAATGAAAAAAAACATGAACCTGAACTCTCCAACTTTGAGGAGCCAAGAGGAGAGAGAACATTTGACATCTGGGTGGAGCAAGGGCATGGCCGACATTGAGACTGAAGAGAGACTTTATTTGTATTACAGCTACACACTGGAACACACACACACACACACACACACACACACACATGCAGGGAGTGGTGGCTGAAGAAACATTTCTTCTGCATTTTTCCCATCCTACTGTCCTTCCTCCAGGGGCAGTCAGGAGTAGTGGGCAACCCTTTCCTTCAGCAACTGTGGACCAGTTCCAGGTGACAACATGTATGTCTGCATGTTTTTAATTGGGGTTGTTTTTTTATATTGGCTGACATAAAAAGCACGGAGAGAACATGTAAAATCCATACAGATACCTGAGCATTGGGAGAACATGCAGAGTACACACAGACAGCCACTCCACACTGACAGGCCTGAAGAAAACATGCAAATCCCCAGTGCTAACCCCAACCCAGGTGAGAATCAAACCCATGACCTTCTTGCTGTGACGCAGCAGTGCAAGCACTGCACCAATGAGCCTTTGGGAAGGGAGTGAAGTGCAGAACACAGAGCATCAGAACAGAATTTGCATAAATGACAAGTCAGGGCCCGTTAGTAAAATGTCATTTGCAATTGAGGTTTGGCTGACATTACAATAAATGTTAAGGTGTGGACTAGCGATCAGTCAGCAATCTCCTTCTTTCCCCTTTTAATTTTTAATTGAAAATCAAGTTATCAAAACTCTAAACCTTATACGTACGAAGACTCTCGAAGTCTCAATAACACACACACACACACACACACACACACACACACACACACACACACACACACACACACACACACACACACACACACACACAGAGTGTAGCTGCCTTACATATCAGTCTTAGGTGTGATGGCCACAATCTGGCTCCAGCAACATGATCCGTGGCTGTGAATAAAGCACCAAAATTCAGCTGCTATTATAAGTTTTAAAAAGTGCCTCATCTTTGCACTTGCAATAAACCTTTGGATCTGGTTACAAACTAGATAGGTGAAAGATAAATAGAGCTGCATAGCCCATACTCTCTTTACTGATAATAAGTCAATGTCATCACTGCACTGTGGCGATATATTTATGCTGTAGTGGTCTCAGTGGTAGCTGTTTGATATCCAACGCTGAATATTTCAGGATTATGATGAGGATGGTAGTCACGACCTTATTTGTCTAATATCTCATATTGTCACCTGAGACTGAAATAAATAAATACAAAATAGTGAGTAAACCTTCAAATCCCATCTCAAAATGCACCTTTTCAGACTGGCATATTCAGTCTGATCCACATGTCATTGAGTTTTGTGCATATGATGATTTTATACTCATCTGTTGTATTAACTTTTTATTGTCTACACTGCTTTGTTTTGATTTTATGCTGTGTGGTACAGTGCTGCTTGTTTTTAACTGTGTTCTGTAAGGTGTCCCTGGGCGCTCTGAAGGCGCCCGCAAATAAAATTTATTATTAGTATTATTGTGATATTATTATTATTAAACGTTTCATAACACAGATTGTTTAATTCAATGTGAAGGGCTTTGGGTGTCTAGAACGGGACTATATAAATGTAATGATGATGATTATTATTATTATTATATTTTTTAATTAATTTTAATCCGTTGAAAACACAAGTCCCAGAGTCCCTTGCGTTTATCACCCCTGTGCCTTATAAGGTCTCGGACCGGACCTTCTACACTTTTCCCAAGCATACTTTCAACAAATTTTTAACTTTACCACGGAGCATCGTATTTGAAAACAAAACTGGGAAAGGTAAGAATACTTAGTTGTTAGTCGTCGTAAAGAGGACGAATCGGTTTGTTTCACACCGACGAAGATCTCTGACATGCTAAATTCAAGCTATTAGTTAGCCGCCTGTGTTTGTCACCATGGCAACGGGGTTGCTCTGCTTCATTCATTGCTTGACGTTTAGTCGGGGGTGATGGCGATTTTCTAGACTTTATTTTAATGTCACATTGAATCACATTACCCACAAATTTCGGAATAAATACCTGGAAATGTTTACCAGTGAAAACTGAAATGCAAGCCAATTTTGAATGTGGCTGATATACTTTTTTATATCAGCCACATTCAAAATTTTGCCAGCCAGAGAATCAACGTTAGCTATTACCTGGTTGTCGGCGCCATACTAACGCCAGTTAGCATGATCATATTTGACAGATTAGCATTAGGTTAAATGGGCAACAAAGGTTTCCTGTTGTGAATTATAACATACTTAACGATATGCTACAGTATACTTTCTGTGCCTAGAGCTGAGTTCTACAGTGCACAAAGCAAGCTTTCACGTTCAACCTACACATTTGTAACACTTGTGAATATACTTTTCTAACATCCACACGTCAACCTTTGTGTTCCTTCAAAATCGTTATGCCATGAGGTTTTCATTTCCAGTTGTACAGGTGTTATGAACAGCTATGAGATTACGCGTCAGATCGGAGAGGGTGCATTTGGGAAAGTCTTCCTAGTCAGAGAAAGAGATGGAGGCTCTGACCAACAGTGTGTCATTAAGGAGATCAACCTCCGGGAGGTAAACCTACACAGCTGAGCTGTTCAGAATGTATGAATGATTACCTCCAAAATGACAATTTTACATTCTTGAATCATTTTACTACCTGCAATCCCTCAGGCAGTTTCCCAAAAATACAAAGGAGTTGTCCTTAAAACTACCTGTGTTTTGTAAGCAGAAGGTTAAGATGACTCTTAACTTTTCGCAAGATCCATAACATGCTTTATTTTTACATCAGCAATCATTTTGACAAGAGAAGGTGTCTTTTCAGTCAGCAGATTTCTAATTTTGGAGCATAACTTTTTCTTAAATCAGAATCAGAATCAAGTTTATTGGCCATGTAGGTTTGCACATATATATGGAATTTGACTCTGGTGTCATGGCTCTCTCAGTGTATTTAACATAGAATAACAACGCTACAACACAACAATCTTCAGATATACGTATATATATATATATATATATATATATATATATATATATATATATATATATATATATATATATATATATGGATTGACTATATACAGGCAAAATAAGAGGCAATAAAGTGCAATGGTGCAGAGAATATATCAGAGATGCTGAAATAAATGTTAGCAGGTTACTTACATACATGCCTGAGGTAGATGGACATGACAGAGTGTACCAGTATACATACAATGCACAGTACAATATATACAAAATGATTGGATTTATCTGACAATGTTAAGCTTTGCATGACAGCCCGTGAAAAGAAACTGTGAAAATGCAAATTTTTGAAAACCCACAGTAGACAGACTGGGACATTAATACTGAACGCCAGCCAAATGCTCCAAATGTTGTCATCCAACCTCAACCCCCTGACCCCAATATACATAGCTGGACTAGTAAACTTACCAGTCACTTTGGCAGGTATACAGCACAGATTATGATGTCCTACATCATTTAAGTGTAGTTGGCTCATGAAATGGTTAAAGGTGTCTTACAGTCATGGTGTATATTGGTGACTCATATGCTAGCACATCAGACCCAGGTGCATATCTTGCCTCATAAACACCTATCACAGACCTAAATCTGATTTACTATCCGTGACATACTTTGGCTTTGTGTAGCCTCAATTGGTTGAGTTAGGCACTAAAACTGCCAGCATCAGGAGGTTCATTCTCTGTGTAGCTTGGCAGAGCATGGCTCCAACAGTAATGTGGTTGCTGCCAGGGGAATTTGTTTCCCACAAGGGCCACCCATCCTCAAGATGTGTTTATTCATAGCGCTGTCAAATAGTTTATAAAAAAGTCTCCACCAAAAGGCATGTGTTAAAGATACTGGCCTGTGTTATAGGCTGTGTGTCCCTGGCCCTACATGTCTTTCAGCTCTCCTGTTGTCTGCAGATATTTCCTGCACTTTTAAAACAATACTCACCTTCCTAATAAATACCTTATTATGCTCGGACCACCAGCCACCTACCGCTAAACCACTGCCACCAAACTGCCACTTTCTGCATCCACAGATACACCTTTATTAAACAAATCTAGAAGTAATGATCCATGGAGAATGAACTTAATTAATTATTAGCCAAGCATTGGTTTGATTTGATTTGAGTCCCATGAATGATTGATTTCAGTGTGACTGTTTTAGTTTAAGTTATTAACACATCATTTAAAACAGAATAAACCCTGTCAGGGAAACACCTAGAACAACCAAGGGGGCTTTCAGGAAATATTCCAGTGCTCGGGGATAGTCAGACCATCATATCAGAAGTCACACACAACCAGACTTCACTGAGGACTTTTTTCGCTGACCCCCCCCCCCCCACTCACTCCCTCTCATGCTTCCTCCTGTAGAAAACAATTTTAAACTAAGGCAAGAATATTTCCCCCTCTGCTTTTTAAAGAAAGTATTCAAAACCTATAGAAACAAAAAGAGAAATAGAAATCAAGATGCCAAAGCCAAGAGAGCAGAAACAAACAGGAAAAAAAATTATTCACAAAAACAAAATAATTGGTAAAGTAGCAACGGGAATGAAATGTACTGAAATGGGCTTGATGCAGGGAAGAAGAGTGAGGCAATGAGGGAGAGAGTGAGTGTGTAGCCTGTGTGAGTGAGTGTTGGAGGACAGAGAAAGGAAGCTAGGTTGTTTGTTGAGAAGTGCTTTGCTGCTCAGATGTCACCAAGAGAGAGGGAGACATCCAAGAAAGAGGGGACACTGCTGTCAAAGATGAAACATCCAAACATCGTTGCCTTCTTCAGGTCATTTCAAGGTTTGTGTTCCTAGCAGGGCGGATCCATAATAATAGTCTGTCTGTGATTAAATGTTTGCTAAAGCATGCATACATTTGTGTCGTGTGTGTTTGTGTGTTTGCATGAATATGTGTGTCTGTGAGTGTGTATGTGTGGGGGTTTGCATTTGGACTGGAGTGTGAGCAGGCATGCATCAATTATATTGTCAATTGTTATCAATCATTAGGTTTATATTTGTGTATATTGGAGAGAAAAATCATTTCCATTGTGATGGAATTGTGTGTGTGTGTGTGTGTGTGTGTGTGTGTACACGCATAGAAAGGAACAACCTATATATTGTGATGGAGTACTGTGATGGAGGAGACCTGCTGAAGAAGATCAACATGCAGAGAGGAGTCCCCTTTACTGAGGAGCAGGTCCACACACACCCACAAGCATACACATACACTTAAGCACACACAAGTATAGAATAGAATAGAATAGAATAGAATAGAATACAACTCACTACATCACACAAAAATGTGCAACAATTAATACGGAATACACAGTTTACAGCATACAGTTTACATTCAATGCACAAGAGTGCAGATTAATGCAGTTAGTTCATGAAATTTATTGCACTAGGAACAAAACATCCCTCATCGATCTTTTTGATTGCTAGGGGTATTCTGTAGCATCGCCCTGAGCGGAGCAACTCAAAACTCTGTATTCCCCAGATCAAATTTTGAGGCCAAGGCAACATGTTGAACTGTTTGTCATGTTCCTCAAACCATTCCTCAACAAATTTTGCAGTGTGGCAGGGCACATTACCTGCTGAAAGAGACCACTGTTATCAGGGAATACTGTTGCCATGAGGGGGGTGTACTTGGTCTGCAGCAATGTTTAGGTAAGTGGTATGTTTCAAAGTAATATTCACATGAATGCTAGGACCCAAGGTTTCCCAGCAGAACATTGCCCAGAGCATCACACTGCCTCCGCGGCTTGCCTTCTTCCCATCGTGCATCCTGCTGCCATCTCTTCCCCAGGTAAATGATGCACATGCACCTGCCTGTCTATATGATGTAAAGGAAAACAGGACTCTTTAGACCAGGCGACCTTCCACTCCGACATGGTCCATTTCTGACACTCACATGCCCATTGTAGGCACTTCTGGTGGTGGACAGGGGGTCAGCATGGATACTCTAACTTGTCTGTGTCTACACAGCCCCAATAGCGCATGTTCTGACACCTGTCTATCATAGCCAGGATTAACTTTTTCAGCAACTTGAGCTACAGTAGCTCTTCTGTGGGATCAGACCAGACGGGGCTAGGCTTCGCTCCCCACACACATCGATGAGCCTTGGGCGCCCATGACCCTGTTGCTGGTTCACCGGTTGTCCTTCCTTGGACCACTTTTGGTGGGTACTAACCACTGCATACCGGGAAAACCCCACAAGGCCTGCCATTTTGGAGATGCTCTGACCCAGTCATTTAGCCATCACAATTTGGCCCTTGTCAAAGTCGCTCAGATCCTTACACTTGCCCATTTTTCCTGCCTCCAACATGTCAACTTCAAGAACTGACTGTTCACTTGCTGCCGAATATATCCCACCCCTTGGCAGGTGTCATTGTAATGAGATAATTCATATTATTCACTTAGCTGTCAGTGGGTTTAATGTTTTGGCTAATCAGTGTATGCATCCTCAATATTGCCATAAGTCAAGAATGTGTGACAAATGAGTTGGACTGCCAACATATTACTGTAAAGTTGGGAGATGTACTGCTAAGGAGAGTGCGTTAAAATCCCCCAGAATAAACACTGGTTAATCAGCAGATCATGCGAGTGCACTGTTCAAACTGTCTGATAGGCTCTCAGCTGCTTCCTTATTATTGGGACCCGAAACATACACCAAAATAATGGTGAGCTGCCCAAATTCACGGGGTAAATAAAAGGGTCAAAATGATACCACCAAGATCTCATAGTCTCTTGTGCATATCTGTTCAAAGACAGTGAAATGTGTTGCCCACTTTCTGTCAACGAAAATGCAAAGCCCACCACCAATGGTTTTTCACAATTTTATCTTATCTCTGTCGTCCATGTTACAGTCCTGGTTTAACCATGTCTCGGTAAAACAGATAAGATTACTGCATTTAAATCCTCCTCATGTTTGACACAAAGTGTTACCTCATCCAGCTTGTTGTTAAGGGATCTCATGTTTGATAAAGTAATTACCAGGAGGAGAGGGTGACGGCTTCCCCACATCCTTCGCCGGTTTCTAATTCCTCCTCTGGAGCCTCACTTTTATTATTTGTCTTTATTATTTATTATTTCTTTATTAATAATATATAAATCAAAAATATTGATTAATGAAAATTAACAATATTTTTCATGCATGAACATTCAGATGTATGCAGACACATATCCAAGGCTGAACACATATACAAACACATAGATGCTGACACACACCTAAACAGCTGTAAAGTTAAACCCTGCTCCCTTCTGTCTTCCTCAGATTGTTGACTGGTTTGTACAAATCTGCCTGGGGCTGAAACACATCCATGACCGGAAGGTTCTCCACCGAGACATTAAATCACAGGTAGAAGTAACACATCCCCATAAATGGTATTCTTTATTTCAGAGACAAATAGTCCCAACTTCATATATGCATTCTGTATCTATGCTGCATAAGCACTGTACAGAGTGTAAGCCAAGTTGCCCTTCTTGCAGTCAACCTGTATAAAATGTCAGCTTTTTATATAAGTTTTCTCTAAAAGTTGCAGTTTGGGATGTCTATGATCAATATACCCACGTTTTTTAACCATGCTTTAGTCATGCCCTTAAACTAATGCACTTATCCAGGCCATCTCACAATGACACTTTGTTGGGGAATTTGGGTGTCTTCCCTTATTGAATTGTTTATTTCTTGTTAGGTTCACGCACGGTTCAGTTATGAAGGAGAGTGACAACCACATTCTTCAACCGCTCATACGATCTGAAAATTTGAAGTATTGAGTACCAAATGTGAGTGTAGATTCTGTTTACGTATCTGCATAGTGTCTACCAAAGCCACATTGGACAACTACTTGTTAAGTAATGTAAAGTGTTACACTCACTCCTCTACTGCGCCTGCCCCTGTCCTTCATTGGAAAAAGTAATGAAGCATAGCAGGTCATTATGGACCAAACGCAAAGGGTAACCTGCTCAAAAGTATCAACTTTGCAAAGAGAAAGTACATACGACGCCACTGTCGGTGGTGATACTACATCATTACTTGATGGCTTAACTGATGCCGCCTGTTAGCGGAAAACACTGTCTAAATTAGCAACTAAAGTAATGCTTTTTTTTTTGTCTGTAGTAAATGTTTTCATGGGTACAGATGTTCTTTACAGCCAATGCTAGATCAAGGAAATAGAGCGACAACAGTTACCCGTATATATGCAGTCTAGTGACTTTACTCTGTTTTACTCTAATGTGTACCATACAATTAGTGCTGGATGAGATGGAAAATATTATTACCACTATAATCACTTACACCTAACAGCACAGCCATACTCACTCACACCCTGGTTACATCTCGTATTGACTACTGTAATTCTATCCTCTTTGGTCGTCCCCTCAAGTGTTCATAAACTTCATTTGGTCCAGAATTCA
This sequence comes from Lampris incognitus, assembly GCF_029633865.1. Taxonomy (NCBI): domain Eukaryota; kingdom Metazoa; phylum Chordata; class Actinopteri; order Lampriformes; family Lampridae; genus Lampris; species Lampris incognitus. Next base: position 29,485,585 of record NC_079221.1, on the reverse strand, counting down.
GCTGCCCGTATCATTACCAGAATTTCTTCCATAGATCATATCACTCCTGTTCTTCAGCATCTCCATTGGCTCCCTGTTAAATACCGTATTGACTTCTTGATCCTGCTCCTCACCTTTAAGGCCCTTAATAGGCTAGCTCCTTCGTATCTTTCCAACTCCTTCATATCCACACGCCCTCCTGCACTCTCAGATCCTCTTCTGCTCTCCAACTCACTACACCATTGGCCTGCTTGACAACCATGGGGACTAGAGCCTTCAGTCATTCTGCCCCCCTGCCTATGGAACTCTCTCCTGCAAGACTTTCGCAACATTGACTCTCTTTCAACCTTCAAATCCCATCTCAAAACATACCTTTTCAAACTGGCATATTCAGTCTGATACACACTTCGCTGAGTTTTGTGCAGATGATGATTTTATACTTACTTGTTGTAGTAACTTTTTATTGTCTACCCTGCTTTGTTTTGATCTTATGCTGTCTGATACAGTGCTGCTTGTTTTTGTTTTTTTTACTGTGTTCTGTAAGGTGTCCTTGAGTGCTCTGAAAGGCACCCACAAATAAAATGTATTATTGTTACTATTATTATCATTATTATTATTATTATTAATCATAGGGAATTTCATATGATATTGATAGATATTGCAATATATGTAAAAATAATTTTTTTGTGGCTTTTCCCCCCTTTTTCTCCCCAATTGTATCCAACCAATTACACCACTCGTCCGAGCCGTCCCAATCGCTGCTCCACCCCCTCTACCGAGCCGGAGAGGGCTGCAGACTACCACATGCCTCCTCCGATACATGTCCAGTCCCCAGCCGCTTCTTTTCACCTGACAGTGAGGAGTTTCACCAGGGGGACGTAGCATGTGGGAGGGTCACGCTATTCTCCCCAGTTCCCCCTCCCCCTCGAACAAGTGCGCCAGCTCACCAGAGGAGGCACTAGTGCAGCGACCAGAACACATACCCACATCCGGCTTCCCACCCGCAGACACAGCCAGTTGTGTCTGTAGGGATGCCTGATCAAGCCAGAGGTAACATAGGGATTTGAACTGGCGATCCCTGTGTTGATAGGCAATGGAATAGACCGCCACCCCACCCGGACGCCCTAAAAATACAATTTTTAAGAATCCAACTGAGGTTCATCATATTGCACTATTTGTTATTGTAAAGTACAATATCAAAACAAAACTAGGTTTTAAAAAATACTTCAACTATTTTAGACCTCATTCTGTGAAAAAAAAGGTAATAGATTCTTATCATTAATTAAAAGAAAAAAATTGTGTATCACAATAAGACAATATCTGAATTCATCCCAATTCCATTGAAAAATAGGATAATACTGCCCAGCCCTACGTACAAGACGATTTTTATTCTAATCAATGATTTTTTTCTCACTTCCAAAAACTGACGGTGTTGTGTTCAAGAACCCTTCAACACTAAAGCAGTTATGTTAGGAGTGAGTATGAGATGTTCCAGTCACAGGCTAGTCTTGCTAACCACTAGTCTATGCATGCCTATACATATACATACTACTGATAATGTACCAAGTTTAGAATTGAAAAGTTCTCAAGGAAGACCACCAGTAAGTGCACTGATCTCATACGACAACCGGAGGTAAAACATAACAGTGGTTGATCATCTTTGCTGACACACTATTGAGGACCCCCCCCCACACTGTATTTTGCACTACTTTTTCTCCCTTTGCCCTGTTTATGTCAAACTCACACTACACTTCCCCAATATGGATTGATAAGTTTTATCATATCTTGTCTCTAAATCACATCTTTTATAATAATACATACATGGTCTGTAAAGTTGCAACTTCAGTGGGTGAGTAAATAGAGTTAGTCTCCCCTGCTGTCAACTCTCTCCATTTATTCTATCAACACTTAATAACACCCCGGTCTGGGCAGCCTTAAAACTCACCACCCTGTTTACCTGTTCTCTGCATCTCCCTCCTTCTCTTACACATGGCTTTGCTAGAACAAAACCTCCCCTACCCGGCACATGTCCATCAGTTTAAGATGTGCCTAGATTTCAGATTCCCAAATAATAATTGGTGATTTTGCAAAGTTTATGGGGAATTTCATGACCTCTAATATGACTTAGCTTTGTGGAGACAAGCTGCATTTCCAACAAAGACTGCATTGTGCCAACAACCAGAATAGCTGTCCCAAGCTGACCGCAGACATTACCTCCATTCATATCCACTGTTATCTATCATTAGTCATATCCAGTCCCACCACATATGTTCACCCTTATTCAGCTTGTTGCTATCTACACTCAGCCATTATTTTGCTTGTCAAACACAGAGATCCATTCATTCTTTCTTGTCCCTCCGGTCTGTTATAGAATATATTCCTGACCCAGGGAGGGATGAAAGCAAAGCTGGGAGACTTTGGAATTGCGAGAATGTTGAATAAGTAAGTAAGAGTCAGCTTCAACCCCACCCCACCCGCCTGCTGGCAGCTGTTTATGACTGAGGGTTCTGGCACATGTGAAACTCTTCAAAACATTTCATTAGCATTCCACAGACCCTAGACCTGTAGGCGATCCAGCAGTGTGACTGCTAAAATGCACAAGAACATGCAAATCATGGTTGGCCTATTTCCAACCTAATGTAAAGTGTGTCTGTCAGGACTGTGACGAGGTGGAGAAATTCACATGTGCCTGCTGTATATGACACTGCTCATGTATGTTAAGTCAAGCCAAGCATTATTTGTAGAACCAATTACCACAAAAGTTAATGCGCTCGACATAAGAACAAACCGGTTATGAAAATGAAGGTAATTCACACAGAGGAACTGTACTTTAAATGTAGATATATTAAATAAAGACAAGCCTCTTTACAAACACGTACACCCACTTAGGCAAATACACGCATGCACAGATACAGACACTCTCAAAAGGATGACACTTTGTCAAAGGCTTTAAAGATTGGCAAACTTTTACACCTGTATTTAAAAGAGGATATGGTAGTGGTGGGGGGGGGGCATACCAACAGTAGCAATTGAATGAATTCACTTGCACAGACCATGTAAGAATAATATGCCCTAGTGCCATGAGAAAATGGATCAAAATGGAAAGGAACACATTGTTCTTTATTGAATGGAAAACCATCTTGCCGTTTACTTCTTTTTGCTAATGGGATTGTTTAGCACCATGGAACTTGCCAGGACCTGTGTGGGGACACCCTTCTACTTGTCCCCAGAGATCTGCGAGAGCAGGCCATACAACAACAAGACGTACGTATTTACATTGTCCTACACAGCCTTCACGAGTAAGATGAAAGGTCTCTCTTTCGCTCGCTCTCTCTCGTGTTTGCAACTTTTTACAGTTTATGAAAGAGGTGGAGTTATTTTTCTATCATTCACATCAGTAATTTTTCAGTGCTATTTAATAGCCACTTTTCACTGATTGCTTGATATGTCATTTGAAATTAGCTGTGGAATGATGCAAAAACCTCTCTATTTTCCTCTCACTTTACACCCCCCCCCCACCCTCCCTTTCTCAAGCTTTTCTCAAGATGTACTCTTCTGGTCTCAGACAGACAGCACCAAGTCTGAAGCTAAAGCCATAGCATTTGATAACATCAGAGACAACATGTTTAGACCACAAACCGTATTTTTCTAGGCCTGAGTAACCAAACTTGTAAGGTGGAGTTAGTGCAGACATGCCAAATAGTTTTTTTCTGTTGTTTCTAACAGTGATCAAACAAAGGTTTATTCACACCACATGATTGTCATCAGTTTTCTTCCTACTGTACATGTGCATAATACAAAAGGACTAACTCTAATAGTAACCCTGCTAACCCAAACCCTATCTTTATTGTGTAGCTATACTATTTGCACTTGACATGACGTGCACTCCTGGCTAAAATGTTATTGCGAAACTGATTTGTGGCATTGTTCAGCTAATTTGTTATTTGAATCTCGAGCTACTTGTATCAGTGTTGCATTTAACACAACATGCCCTCTTGGCTATGATATGATTACTTTTTAGTGCTGTAAAGATGTCTGTTGGTATACACATGCATATATATCTGGTAATTGCAGACTCTTGTAAGTCGCTTGGGACAAAAGCATCTGCTAAATGAGCAAAGAAAATAAGCATTGTAAAGGGTTAAGAAAATAGTCTCTCTCGCTCTCTCGCGTGCAAATTTTTACACTGTTTATTCTATGGAAGAGGTGGAGTAAAGAGGGAAGCAAAAGTGGTATCATGGATGATCTGTCACTCATATGTGTTTGATTATAACTCATGCGTCTGTAATCGGTCATTTCTGGTAAGTGGCTCACAGGATTCTGTCAAATGGGTGTGGTCTACATGTGTACACACTCACAAACACACACACACACACGCATGCGTAAGCAGCACACATGCACACAGGCTTAGAGGCAGACACATATTCAGACATGCAAAACAAACACGCAGATACACATATAGTCAAACATAGACACACACTGACACAGGAACACACAAATATATGGGCTCGCTGAAACTGTTTCCTTTTTAAATCGCACTTGTTCGCTTTATCTCTTTCCTTTTCTCTCTTGCTTCCTCTCTCACACCCACACACATATATAAGCCACACAAGAGTCAGATGACAGGTCGTGTACTTGGCTTGCAGGCCACTCGAGTGTGTTTTGATAGATCATTGTTGTGGTCTGGCGTCTTGTTTTGACACCAGTCAAGTCAGAAGTCTCAATATGTAGCATGCACAAACAGATCCATCTCCCTACATACACACACTAACACACATGCACACACACACACACACTAACACACATGCACACACTAACATACATGCACACACACACATAAACACACACACATGTATATACATACAAACACACACACAGACAAGTGCTCTTATTCACATTCATGCCACCAAGTGACACCCGCACTGAACACTCAGAACATGCTGCAGATTTGCCTACAATTGAAGGACAGACACACAAGGTTCTGGGTGGAACAGGGAGGAAGTTAATGTTATGGTGTGGCATGTGAATGAATGCAAATGAAAAGAACCTCCTCACAAGTAACTCATCAGATACAAACCAGTGCCTGTCCATGTTTGCAGGTGATCATCTATACGTGAATTTATGGCTTCGGTGTGTGTCTGTGTATTTTTTCTGCTTTAAAAAGTTATTTCTATTTCCTTTTGTCTTTATGTTGAGCCTCCCATCATGTCACATTCTTAGATTGCGCACACTTAATTGGCCATCAATAAAACTTCAACTTCAACTTGAATGTATGAGTCCATGTGCCTGCCTGCATTTATCTGGCTATGCCTGTGCGTCTCTCTGTTTGTGGCTGTTTGCATGCGTGTGTGTTTTTGTCTGCATATTTTCTCATCGTAGGGACATCTGGTCTCTGGGCTGCGTCCTCTATGAACTCTGCACCCTGAGGCATCCAGTAAGTCCCACCACCGCCCATCTCATAGCCCAGCTCCTTGAGACACAGCTGGAACAACTGAGAGCTTGTCTTGATGATGTCAGCCTCGGCTCAGCCAATAGTGAGCTAATGCTAACCCTGCTGGCTAGCATTGACAGTTAGCGCTAACCCACAGTGGACACCCTGGCTAATTAGCAGATTGTGTCACATGGCAAATATCAGAGGGACACCTGAAGGACTGTTTTATTATGTGTGTGCAAGTGTTTTGCTCCAGAGTGACCTTACACTTGTATGGTATATTTGGGTGTGTGTGTTTATGTGTGCTTAATGAGAAACATTCCATACAGTGTGATGGAAATAGGTCTGTGTGTGTGTGTGTGTGTGTGTGTGTGTGTGTGTGTGTGTGGGTGGCCTTGTTTATTTCAATGTGTATTCACCTTCAGTTTGAAGGCAGCAGTCTGCGGCAGCTAGTTGGTAAGATCTGCAGGGGGCATTACAACCCAGTGTCCAGTCGCTACTCCTATGATGTTCGAATGCTTGTCAACCAGCTCTTCAAGGTCAGGAGCCCCCCCCCCCCCAATATATGCTTACTCCACAAGCACATTTTCACAATAGGGTCATTAAAATTTCATTTACCAGGAATGATCAATCAGTCATATGCAGGGAAGGATGATAACTTTTTATCCACTTTCAGCTCAGAGTTCACAATCCATTTGGACTGTTTTATCAGCTACCTAACTGTAGTAGCTAGGGAAGTTTCTGTAAATAGTACATGTTATATAGTCTAGTTTCACAAATATGAAAGAGTGAGTGAGAGAGAGATGGAGAGGTGCTTACAAGGGGAAGTAGTGATGACATGGAATTATTTAAAAGGCAGTAGACAAACAGGCATGTAGATGCTCAGCCCACTTTACCTATTTTACCCACTTGACCTTTAAACGAGAATAAGAAGGTGGTGGATCAGTATGCAGGCTGGTAGAGCAGACTAACTTACCTGCTCAGCTGAAAGTCATGTTTGATAATTATTCACTTTTACCAAGGTAAAACTCCAGTATTTGTTAGTCACTTCTCAGCGTAAGTGATAATGGGGTTCACTAGAAATTAAATTAATGGATAGTCACACTTAGTGCACAACATACCTGTTCTTTTGAAGTATACTCCTCTATCCAAGGTCAACCCCCAAGACCGCCCCTCTATCACCTCAGTCCTCAAACGGCCATTCCTTGAGAAGCGCATCTGTAAGCACCTGGACCCTCAGGTAAACAGCCTCAAGTCATTCTGTGTTAAAGAAAATGATAAATGCATCATTTCAATTCAATTCAATTCAATTCTATTGTCATTAAAAACAATGTGCAGGCACATGTTAAAAATGAAATGAGGGCTATGGCTTCACCAGTGCAAGACAGACACAGACAAACACAGCAAACACAATTTAAGATATACGCACATGAAGACCAAAGCTAAAAATAAGTTAAAAGAGAGCTGGAGTACAAAATATTTAAAGTTCTTATGACATGTCCTCAGCTGGGCTATTGGCTTGTCAATTGTATTTGTGTGTGTGTGTGTGTGTGTGTGTGTGGGAATGTCTTTACTATATTGCACTTTTCAAAATGCAAGGTTAAAAACTTTCCAGGGAAAAGGAACACAAAACTAGACATATGCATTGTATGTATGCACGTGCTTGCATGCTTGTGTTTACGTCATAATGTCTGTGCAAGTGTACACAGCCTTTCATATATTTGTGCGCTAATGCATGTGTTATGCATGCGTGTCTATGTGTGTGTGTGTGTGTGGTAAAACGGTAAAATCAGTAAGTCTGTATGGTTTCCTCTCTCTAAACTCTACTATTACTCAAGGTAATGAAGGAGGAGTTTAGCCTCTCTGTGTTGCACAGGAACAAGTCAGCAGGCTCCCAGGCCCCCATTGCAAGGCCTGCAACAGTACACACACCAGGTAACACAAGGATATTAGCCATTAAAATTCGAGCTGTTTGTATGTGTGTGTGACTATTTGCGTGAGTAAGTATTTAAAGCTACAGCCAAATTCTTATACACACTATGTATTAGAAATAAGAGAAAACAAAAAAAGTAACATCATAGTAATACCCTCACAGAGCCTGGTGATTTGTCTGCAATGTTTGAAGACTTCTCATCCTTGATTATTCATCTATGGAGAAATGAATGGGACGTTTGGATCCTGTTCTCCAATCACTCTGTTCTTGATATATGTTGAATATTGTAGGTAGATATGACCAAAAAAAAGCAACAGTTGTTGTGTGAAACTTGCAGAACTGACCGAGCCTGTAAAGTGGCAAGCAAAGAAGCTGTATCTTTCTACACAGATGCATGTTTTTGAGCCCTCTTAATGGCTTTATTTTCATCTTTCAGAAAAATGTAATATCAGCAATTGATACTGCCACGATAAAATGCAACCGTGATAGGAGGACGGCTTTGGAGAGTGGGGTCAAAAGGGGCATTCACAGAAAAAGAGATGTTAAATTATGATAATCTTGGTACCACTAGTGATTTTATAACTGTTCCTATTGTAACTTGCCCAACAGAATCCATCTTAACAGTTAAAAAAGGCAAATTTATGGCACAAACAAATGCAAGGTAGTCAAATAAATGTGCTCTAGACATGGCTAGAAGCGGTCTTTTTGAAAAATGGGATAGCACATTGGGATAACGCAACACTTAAGAGGTCTATAGCAGTGAATTTAGATCTGAATGCGGAGTATGAGGGTTTGTTGTCTTGGAGGCCTTGGTCACTGCTGCAGTCTGAACTGGGTACTAGCTCTATCCAGTGGTGAATCAATGGCACAGCAACTTTTGATCCCAATTTTCTAGATGTTTCCCAATTGACCTAGCTCCAAAACGTCTTGGGGCTATCCCAACACAGACATCTTGAGGGGGCTCCATTACTGTGACATAAATCTCTTTTTTTGCCATCTCAGCTGGTTGAACTACAGAATGCTGATGACATCTGTGCTTACATGTCCCTTCTAGGCACCTGTTTTGCTGTGGAATCGTTACCCACGCTTTGAAGACCAAAAAGACATGTTTAGCTTGTTGTTTTTGCATATAATTGTTAACTTTTTATTCGAGTGGGTCTGGGTTTATTTGGTGGAACTCTTTAAAACGCTAAACCATTTTGGCTTTTTGCAATCCCATCTTTTTACTTTTTGGTCAGACAGGAGGAACCGTATAGGAAGCAGTGATTTTAATGATGACAGCACAGAAGTAGGGTTTGACCCTGTGTACACCTCAAATAAAAGACGTTAATACCATGCTCCTTCCTCATTTGCTAATCAAGCGTTATCTACGATACTCCAGTTCCAGTTGTCTAACACCTACTATTCTAATTCTATCATCTAGAAAAGATACCTAAGACCAGGGTTTCAGAGAGGCCAACTCCTTGGCCAAAGCCCAGGCACCCGGCGAGAAGACTGCCACCCAAACCAGAGTGGAAAGTACCCGTCAGGCTCTACACTCCTGTCCACTATAAAGTAGGCTTAACCCAACACTCAGTACATGGTGCATACTGCACCATGGTCCTCCATACTGTTAAGAGGCATACTCAAATTGTTTTGCCCCTGGTGACAAGCAATGTTTGAGAATAGATAGAAAATGTGATTTGCAGGCTGAGCTCGCTGGTCTGACTATTGTGAAAGGCAGACTCAACACTGAAGGTGGTTGTGATTTTGCTAACAGGGACTTTAGTTTGCTGAACACCTGAGGAACTTAGACTAGGTAATTTACTGTAATCTAAACTATGTTTTCATTGGTTTAATTTTGTATAATATTTTAGAATTACCCTCTTTCATTTTGTGTTATTTATCATGTATTAATAAACATGTTTATTAATATGGGTAAGACATGTCCCCTTTCTACTCACCTCACATTTTATTGGTTTGATGAACTGGACCCATATGTCACCTGCGCACATGGGTCCCGGCATCTTTGATCCCCACATATTAAGTGAGGAGGTTGTAATGTGCATTTTCCCCTGAAACTAAGAAATAGCGTAGATTTTCTCACTCAAAGTGACTTTGTGATGTGTCTTATTTTTTGTTGAACTTGTCCTCAGGACAATCAGTTCTACCATCCCAGGCTTGTTTTCAGCACAAAAATATACTACTCCCTCAATGTATAACCGTACATTATATTGTTATGTGGACTATCTAATGTTTTAATCTATCTTTGTGTGTGTGTGTGTGTGTGTGTGTGTGTGTGTGTGTGTGTGTGTGTGTGTGTGTGTGTGTGTGTGTGTGTGTGTGCTTAAAAACCTCTCACTTGCCGACATTTTATTCTGTCCTTCTCGAACCTCTGACCTCAGCCATTCCACCCAAGAGCAGGACTACCAGGTGACCCTGTTGTTGTTGGACATTTTAAAGGGCAACAGAACCAAAAGTAAGGAATATTTTGCATTTATTAAGATTGCCAAAAGAAATTCCAGTACATTAATATCACAATTTTGGGTAAACGAGGTCAAATCAGGAGCTGATTTGGGTTTCACTGAACAACACCGGCACTTACCTTGTGCACCCACGCTCCGGAAATGAAGATTCAAGATTCAAGAACTTTATTGTCATTGCGCCAAGCACAACAAAGTTGAAGTTGTGTCAAACCTCAAAATGGTACATACATAGAAGAGATAAGAAAGATGAAATATCAGCAATAAAAAGTATAGAGTCTAAACGATATAAGAGCAAAACATAAGCAGTATAAGGTATAAAATATAATACAGTTAAAGATAAAATACAACTTACGAGGTGCAAAACCATCATCAGAAAAATACAGTAAAGGTGCGGTTAACAGATATGAAGTGGCTTAAAGTGACATGTAAGTAAATATTGCAAATATTGCACGTGCAATAAGATTCCTTCAGACATTTTATTGTAATGATCAGGACTAATCTAATCCTATTTTTTAAATGTCTGGTGGACTGCAGTGTTGCCTCAGATCCTAAAAGGAGCCATCTGGAAGATCATGCAGGACTTCTAATGATTTGCTCAAAGTGGGAGAGCGTGTTTAAATAAAACTAAGTATAAAAGACCAAGGGCTACTTGAGCTCAGTTTCATATGCCCTCATTTTCATACTGGAACAATGTATAGCTGCGACAGGGCGAAGTGAAAATCATCAGCATAGTTGAACCGCAACTCTGACCAATCAGATAGCTTGTTTCCTTATTGTATAATAAATCTACATTTCCTCTTAAATCAGGTGTGAGGTCAACCACTACCAGCACTACCATGCCCAGCTGGATGCTCTCCAAAGAAGGAGCAAAGAGGATGTCACTCCTCCTCCACCTCTTCCCCCTGTTCTTTATCCCCCTGTTGCTCATGCAGCTCCCCAGGAGATGGGGGCAGAGTGTTGTGAAGACAGAGGCAATCCCCATATGGAGCCATACCAACTGTAAGCAAGAGCGATTACAGTTTGATTACAGTTACAATTACTTTGTTTGATCAGAACCAGTCATACTTATAGTTTTTAATCTTTTAAGATTAAGGTTATTCGTTCATTTATTTATTTACTTACTTATTCATTTATTCATTGAGAGGCTGACCTTCAGGTCCCCCTAGTTGCATAATTGTCTCACGGTTCAAAAAATATATCACTGAACATACATATGATCAAAAGCACGGCTTGAATTCTTTTATGAAGACCTTTTAATAAGTTAATTTTGATAAATTCAGACAGTTATTTTGATCAAACAATGATATTCCCATTAGAAACAACTACAATCTCATGGATTGTCATTTTTTCTTAATTTTCGAACACCTATGGTGATACGTGGCTATCTCATTGGTGGTTGATCCTTTCAAAATTGAAAGAATTGCCAGTGCTGTTGTGTCAGCATCTCCCCCACGGCCAAACAAAATAGCATGGTTGAGCCTAAGTTTTAAATGTTGATGAGTAGTATCAGTATCTGTACATCCTTTGTTCATCTGCATTTTGACAGCTAAAGTGAAGAAGTAAAATGCTGCAGTGCCAGTCAAACGTTTGAACACACCTGATTAAGCTCTTTCAAAATCTTGAAGTCATTGCCTATTTATGAATTTCATTTGAAAACAACTTTGAATTTAAAAGACATCCATCCTTCCATCCATTATCTGAACCAGTTATCCTGCTCTCAGGGTCGCGGAGATGCTGGATCCTATTCCAGCGGTCATTGGGCAGCAGGCGGGGAAACACCCTGGACAGGCTGCCAGGCCATCACAGGGCCGAAATGCATTTTGAAATGCCCTGCAACAAGTTGTTTCAATTAGTACTTTAGTGAAATTTAGTGTAAATAAAGGAAAACCCAGAAATGTCCTACCTAACACTAACCATTAAAATGAGCTACTACAAAAGCTTCATAGATTTGGCTATTAATGCATTATCTCTCTTCTCTTCCTTGTCTCTCTCTCAGGGTGGCTGCAGCTCGTAACGAGTACCTTCAAAGAAGACAGGAGGCCAACCAGTATAAAATGAGGGCAGAGAAACAGCTGGTAGGATGGCACACTGACACATTCTCAGCAATGACGCTAAATGATGATGTATCAAATACACTGATCAGCCAAAACATTATGACCATTCACAGGTGAATTGAATGATGTTGATCATCTCTAAATAGGGGCACATGTCAAGGTCTGGGTAGATTAGATGGTAAGTGATGCTGACAACAATCAGTTGTCGTAGTCAACATGTTGGATGCAGGAGAAATGGGCAGGGGTAAAGACCCGAGCGACTTTGACAAGGGTCAAATTGTTATGGCCAGATGACTGGATCAGAGCATCTCTGAGATAGCAAGGTTTGTGGGATGCCGCATTTCGGCAGTGGTGAGTACCTACCAACAGTGGTCCGAGGAGGGACAAACCACAAATTGGGGAAAGGGTGTTGGGTGCCCAAGGCTCATCGATGCACAAGGGCAACGAAGGCTATCCCGTAATGATGGTTATGGGAGGAATGTGTCACAACTCGCATAGCCGCAAACCGTCACAGTGTCTTTGCTGACCGCTGTCCAGCGTTGCAAGCGCCTACAATGGGCATGTGAGCACTGGAACTGGACCTCAGAGCAGTGAAAAGTCGCTTGGTCCAGTGAGTCCCATTTTTCTTTTAGATCACATGGGTGGCTGTGTTCATGTGCGCCATTTATCTGGGGAAGTAATGGCACCAGGATGCACTGTGGGAAGACAACAAGCCGGTGGAGGGATTGTGATGCTCTGGGCAATGTTCTGCTGGGAAACCCTGAGTCTGGCCATTCATGTGGACATCAATTTGACACGTGCCACCTAACCTAAACATTGTTGCAGACCAGGTACAACCCCTTCATGGCAATTCCCTGATGGCAGTGGCCTCTTTCAGCAGGATAATGCGCCCTGCCACACTGCACACATTGTTCGGGAATGGTTTGAGGAACATGATGAAGTGTTCAAGGTGTTGCCCTGGCCTCCAAATTCTCCAGATCTCAATCAAGCGCATCTGTTGGATGTGCTGGACTGACAAGTCCAATCCATGGCGGCTCCATCTCACAACTTACAGGACTTGAAGGATCTGCTGCTAATGTTACGGTGCCAGATACCACGGGACACCTTCAGGGGTCTTGTAGAGTCCATTCCTGTACAGGTTGGCATTGTTTTGGCGACACATTGAGGACCAACAGCATATTAGGACGGTGGTCATAATGTTTTGGCTCGTCAGTGTAACTCACAATACATTAACAAGTCTGGCGAACTGTGCCCCTGTTTAATGGTAAGTCCATAGACAACAAAACTATTCTCCTCTTCAAGAGTTGTTAACAGCAAACCACTATAGTTGTAGTTAGGTCATTCATTCATGTTGTGGCCTCTGTCAGCAACAGTAGCCATGCATAGACATACATATCAATCGTTTTGCCACTTGAAAAACTTATAGTGTGACTAAGGTGTGGTTCCATTATCTGGTTTTAAGCGATTATAGGATCTCCCTATGCCCAGAGCTATATCATCAAAGTCGTTTAAGAGAAAAATGGAGAGGGGTTGACAAGGATCATTTAAATTTGAAAATTCTATTTCTATCACTCTTCATCATAAGTAAAATTCTTCATCAGAGTAAAATATTTACAATAGTTAGAAGGGCTTTTTTTTAGATTTTGTTGGTTTTTTTGGGGGTTTTTTTTCTTTTCATTCAGCTGATGGTCTTCAGCATGACTGAAAATAGGTGAACGTGAGTGTTCAGTGTTAATCTGATGGAGACCTTCACTGTTGTAGATTGTAACAGACCATTGTGTCTGTTGGGTGGATTGAACCAGTCACCTACAGTTTACAGAACAGTCTGTAATAACTAGTCCCTAGTCAATCTTGTCTTCCAAACAGACTGACTGACTGACAGACCGAACTTTCCTCTGTGGTTCTCAGGGCTTGCGCCCATCCACAGCAGATGCTGAGCGCTACAGGAAGCCCGGTGGTCCAGAGCAGGAAGCAGCATGTCCTGCACACCCACACACACCTCAGGACAAGAGACAAGAGGGACAGCTGGTAAGATGGAAAAAAGCAGGGAGGGATATTGATAATATACTGATTTCATTAGTTGGCTTTAATTTTGATTTGTGTGATTGATTTGTTGGTGTCAACTGCTTTCAGTGATATAGGGTGTATCAGTGTTGTAGTCGAGTCACTAAACCTCGAGATCGAGTCTCGAGTCCCCAGTGTTCGAGTCTGAATCAAGTCCCCATTGTCTGAGTCCGAGTCCGAGTCATCAAAGTTAAGTCTGAGTCGAGTTCCAAGATGGGCTCCAGTGCGCCACTCTGGCACTGTAAAAAATTATATGTATCTTCAAAATACATACACTACAATTTGTATGTATCTTGAAGATACATATACTTTTTTACGGTCCCAGAGTGGAGCACTATATGTATCTTCAACAGACATGACAGATGTCTGTTGACGTTTGAGGTTGTCCCGGTCTTCTCCTCAATAGTTCATTTACATACCAAACCTCTAGCAGTGCTCTTGCTGGAATTTGATGTAAAATCCATGTAAGAAAAGCGCACAATTCGGGGTGTCGCTTTAAGCATCTTAGTACTAACTGTTACTGAACATGAGGGTATGCACGTGAATCCGCATGTAGGTGGAACACATGTGCCTGCCCTTCCACGAAATTGAATAATGTTACAGTATTAATATAGCTATCAATATCTTATGCCAAATTATTAGGGCCTATTACCCAAAAAAAAACTAACAAAAACAAAAAAAAACAGTCTTTATCAATTAACAAGTCCGAGTCCTCATCTCCAACTTCCGAGTCCAAATGCAGTCAATGCCCGAGTCCAAGATCGAGTCATCCGTGCTCAAATCCAAGTCGAGTCACGAGTCTTGAAAATCAGGACTCAAGTCCGGGTCCTGGATTCCAGTACTACAACACTGGGGTGTATATGTGTGTGTGAGATTTGTGTGTCTGTATATGTGTGCATGCTGTTGTTTGGTTGTGTAAATGTGTATGCTTGTATTGTATATGTGTATGATTTTGTTCTCTGTGTGATTGTATATTTGTACTGCACTTGTGCATGCGTGCATGCGTGTGTGTGTGTGTACATGTGTACATGCAGGAGTACCTACGTCAGCTAGACAACATCAGGCAACAATATTACCAGGAAATGAGAGAACTGAAGATGAGAGCTGAGGCAGAGGTACAGCCACCCTTTTTTCCAAGATGTCTATCTCTTTTTCCCATCTCTCAGTTCTTGTGATCCTCTCCATTCCACAATTCAATAGGTCTACCCATCAACAATCAACAGGGAAACACCCTGTCTTTTCAAACGGGACACTTGCCAAGATCTTTTCTTTTCAACCTTCATTTTGCCAGAGTAGTTTTGCTCAGAGTGTGTATTAATTTTCAGCAATACCTACCTTCACATTCATGTAGTTACATACTCACAACTGGGAGCTGCCTGGTATGACCAGGCACACACACTTATGCTCTCTTATCCTATTCATAGGGAAATACTTGATCGATTGAAACTCAAGTGTATTGAATGAATTGAATTGCAAATACATCTTAATATAATTTGACTGTGATCTGTCAGATGCAGCAGCAAGACAAACAAGGAACCTATCTTCTCGATAAACACAGAGTCACAGCGCCAACTGGCTTTAGTGATGCCCTCAACCAGCACAGACCCCAATCAGCACAGGTGAGAACATACTATCCAATCACGGATCCACATTTACTAATCATTTAGGTGATGCAACTTTCAGTGAGTTCCACAATAGGCTAAGCTTTACTTCATACATGATTAACATTGTAATCAACCAATATTAAAATAAGTCAACGGTCAGAGCCATGGCACCTTGACGACACTCCTTTTGAGTCTGGAGTTTTCATGAAGATGAGAATTAAAATATGTTGGGGCACGTTTTAAAAAAAAGCCAGAACACCCTTGAAGATTTCTTTTACTGTGATTTTCGATGTGATGGTGATCTCAGCAAAGAATGTTCTATTGGACAGTATATTTGTGCTATATTCACTGTTTGATTGTTGAAGTGATAGCATGACATCTCCTTGTCCCAGGACGTTGAGGAAGTACTGAGAGAGATCAGAGACAACAGAGGAGACAGGATAGCATCACGGGGAAAACTTAAGGTGAGACCAGACTGCGCATGTAAACAAAAAAACACGTGCATGCCTGAAGATAACTATCATCTAAAAGTTTATAGTCAGCTCCAACAACCGCAAGTTATACAACGCTAGCACCAAGTCTGAGCTACCATGGGCCAAGATGGCGGCATGCCAGTGAAAACAACTGAACTACTTTACAACTCAAGACTTGATTTCAAACAGATAGGCTATTTCTTGGCTTTCTGGACCAGAAATACCATTACTACCTGTTATCAGCAGGCAAGACATTTGTCCATTATTGTTTAAATAAAGTCAGCACTCTAGTTTTATGCTGTCCTAACAGTGTGTTACTATCTTGGAGAGCTAGACAGCTAGAGAAACAACTAAGCATTCTCCAATAAAGACCAAGGCGTGACTTTTATTGATTTTACTGAAGTAATGATTTTGTTGTAAAACTGAAAATACATGCAGAAATAATACAAACATCATTATGCATGACTTATAACATAACAGAATTCCATTAAACCGAGGATTTACGTCATAACCAGTTTATGCTAACCGTCTAAACAGCACATACTAATGTTAGTGTAGCTTATCAAAGACCACGGATTAACATCATAATTTTGTTTAGTGCTATAATTCACAATTACTGTGTAACAACTTCTAAACATGTTACTCACAGACGAATAGTCTCCAAGGCTCTGCATGTAAGGAAATATTTTTTAACCACGGCGCACACTCACGTTCGCCGACTCGCTATGAACTGAAACGAAACGGAATGCCTCACTAATGTCTGCAACAGCACCACAAATCGCCCGCAGGTGGCAGTATAATAACAGAAATCTCAACACAAAACTATTATTTAACAGAAAAGGCATCACACTCCCCGCCTGACACAGTATGTCAAGAGTGTGCTACTGCAGTAAATGGGTGTTCTTCGAAGTTTGCAAGAGATGGATTTGAGGATCTACGAAATTTTGAAAGATCTGTTAAGCTTCATGAAAAATCAAAGGAGCACATCAGTGCAGCCGCGCAATCAAGTCTGTTGGGAAATGTGAGGATTGATACTCGCAAAGCATAACGACATGGTCCGGAACAACCGTGACATTCTGAAAAGGTTTATTGATTCGAGGTCATCATTGGGTCGTCAAGAGCAGGCATTTAGGGGGCATGATGAGATTGAAAAGTCTGATAATAACGGAAACTACAGAAAGACGATAGAAGTGTTTTCCCGCTATGATGATGATGATCTGGCTGCTCATTTGAAATCGTCCACTGTGTTTTATGGGATGTCTAAGACCATACAGAATGATCTGATTGAAGCCATTGCTGCTACCGTTCAGGAGATAAAAAGTGAGATTGCCGCTGCGCTTTTTTTTTTTAGTTGCTTCACCAAAAATTTTGGTCAGCAGCCGCCACTGCCCAAAACTATTCTGCTGTCCGTATAAAATTTCACTTCATCCCAACTGACATCCATCTCATCTTTGAGCAACATGTACTGTTCAGTGGCCAACACAGCAGCACATAACTCAAGCCGCGGAAGTGTATGCGTGGGTTTTGGTGCTAGTTTGGACTTTCCTATTATAAATCCGACATGATGCTGCCCTTCAAGGTCACAGGCTCTCAGGTAGGCCACAGATCCTATTGACATCATGGAAGCATCTGAAAAGATGCATAGCTCTTTTCTAAGAGTGGATGACAGTAATACTGAAAGGTAACACCTCTGAATCTTAAGATACTCAAGAGCCTCCAGCGATTCCTTCCAGAGATTCCACTCTTCTTTCTTTTCTTCAGGGACATCCAGGAACTGTTTGTCTTCCACAGACAGTGCTGGCTTGTCATCATTTTTGTCCGCTCAAACACTGAATGTCCAAGGCCCTCTGTGTTCACAGTGAGGCTTACATCGTCTATACAGGCTGAGGAGCGTAAACCTTGGGGCTGTGTTGTGTCACTGAAGTTTTCCTTTACTTGGAGGCGGTTTGGACAAGGGCTGAGGATGGACGCATGGCCAACATGTTTACTTTGAAAAAATGTATGTTCTTTGACCTATGGACCGTTCCTAAGCAAGCTTCCCCTACAATGACCCATCCCAGGTTGAGATGCTGGGCATAAGGAGAATTAAGGGGCCCATTTATCTGCTCATGTACTTTGTGCACTCTCAAAATATCTTGCCCTAGGAGCAAACATATAGGAACAAGAGGGTCTACAGTGGGGATATTCTCTGCAACTGGCCTTAGGTGTGGATGATGAAGAGCAATGTCAGGACTAGGGATCTCGGACCTGTCGTCAGGAATCATATCACATTCGATTAAGGTAGGTAGAGGAAGCTGCATTTTCCACCAAGGGGTTCAATCACAAAGCTGACCGCTCTTCGACCTGATGTCTCGGTTGTCCCTGAACAGGTCTTCAATGTTTAGAGGCTGGTGCTTGTTTTGATGCCAAATATTTTTTTTTAAAAACTCAGTCTTGGCTGACAACCGGTTACTCTTTTCGTCTAAAACTGCATACATCCTCACAGCTTTCTCTTTTTGCCTGGCAGGGTATGCTTTCACAAAACCAATCTTGGAGCATAAGCGTGGACTGCGAACATCAGCCTTGATGCAGATTTCTGGACACCTGGTGGTAACGGGTAGATGTGTCATCAATCTACTCACTGCCATCCTCTTTGTTTGCTATTATAGCTGCTGTGGTCAGAGCAGGTGGACCTGGAGGCAAGACGGCACTGTGCTTCTCACTGTTGCACTCCAAGCACTTGATCGGCTTTTTGCAGTCTCTGGCGACATGCTGGGTTGACTCACAGCACCTAAAGCAGATCTTGTTTTCCTTAAGAAAGGTCTTGCACTCTTCTATATGCTTATTTCTGAAGATCCTACGTTTTTTCAGTGGGTGTGGGTTTTTGTGTATTAGACAATGTCGCTCAGCACTGTTGGCCTTCTTCTCTGTACTGTGTGTTGTGTTAACTGGGGATTCTGATGGAACATCTGTTTTGTGCACCAACACAGAAGCCTTGTTGTGTCTCACAGGTTTATCTGCTTTACAAAACTGGCTGTTGGTTGCAGAGATGAAGAAACTGGGGGGTCATTTCGAATCTTGGCCTGATGTCTCACAAACTTGGGAGAAAATGGCAAATGGTTGGAATGGGACATTGAACTCCTCTTTGTATCTTGACTCTTGGGTTACCCATTTCTCTTGCAAACTGGGTGGGAGCTTCTCCACTATCGGTTTCACCCCGCGTGCCATGTCTAGATATGCAAGGCCAGGGAGATAGCCCTCCACTTTTGCGCATTCCAACTCCAGAAGAATATCACCCAGCTCTGTGAGTTTGGTGTTGTTTTTATTATTTAGCCTGGGGAAATCTTCTAGTTTCATCAGCAGTGCATTCTCAACTATCTCTGCTGTTCCATAGCATTCCTCCAGTCGTTGCCACACCATGGCCAATCCTGACACAGGCTTCATGACATGCACAGAGCGAATTCTTTTCACATGTTCTGTTGACTCGGGTCCTAACCACTTAATCATTAAATCCAGTTCTTTAGCAGTCAACTCTAGATCCTTAGTAGTACTCTGAAAAGAAGCTTTCCACACCCAATAATCTTCAGGATGATCGTCAAACTTCAGAAGACCAGAGCTCACCATCTCTTTGTGAATTAGGTACTTTGTGATGTCTTGCACAGCATTGGTCTCAGAAAAGAGCCAATTTTCTCTCTTACTAAAGCTCTGTGACTGGTCGTGAAAATACACCTGACTTGTGGAGATGTTCCTTGATAGCTCCTCTATTCTATCTTTAAGCTCAGTAGCACTAAGTTGACCGACATCTTGTCCGCCGTGATGAGGAGCCGAATCATGTCTGGTGGGTCTGAGAGAGTCCTCTGGGTCTATATTAAATGGTATTTTAACCAAGTAAGGCTGTGAGTGCTTTTGGACATACTCACTTGTACATTGGGCTGCAGTTAGAGTTGTCTCTTGAACTTTTGGCCCCTCTGAGCATTCACCATTTTCGATGTCCTCCACTTCTTCATAAACAGCGACCTTGGCATTTGCAGCAGCAGCAGCTTTATGGCTTCGAAGAAGGTGTAATCGTACCTCTAGTTCGGCTTTCTGCCTCATCACCACTGCTTCTTGTTCAGCAAAGGATAACGGAGCTTGAGCTGCCTGTGCCTTTGCATGGGCACTAATAGCAGCAGAACTTGCAGAAGACAGTTTGCCCCTTTTTGATGATCTAGAACATATGGATTTATTGTCAGTAATTTGTGGAAGTTTACTTTCCTCTGACTATTCCACTCTTTATTCTGGCTGATCACTATCCTCTGGTTGTGGTTGTGGTGTGAGCTGACACTGTGTTCCTGAGCGAAGACTCATGGTTGGTGTATAATATTCTCCCGTGCTTGCTGTAGCCCACTGTGATCTCATCTTTTTACTATGCTGTCCTCGCAATGCGTTACTATCTTGCAGAGCTACAGCTAGCGAACAACTAAGCATTCTCCAATAAAGACCAAGGCAGGACTTTTCTTGATTTTACTGAAGCAATGATTTTGTTATAAAACTGAAAATACACACAGAATACACATACATCATTGTACATGACTTGTAACAGAATTCCATAATCGAGGATTTACGTCATCGACACCTGAACCAGCATCATGCCTAATACGAAGCAAAGGGATAAACTTGACTATTGGACTAGTTTTATTTATTATCATTGTTATTTGTGTGTGTGAATTAATTAATGGTAAAGCACTTTGAGTGGCTGTTGCAGCTAGAAAGGCGCTACATAAAATACAACTTGATTGCTTTATAGATAACCAGCTTATGCTAACAGTCTAAACAGCATATGTTAACGTTAGCGTAGCTTATTAGCAAAGACCACGGATTAACATCAACATTTTGTTTAGTGCTAGGTATAATTCACAATTACCGTGTAACAACTTATAAACATGTTACTTACTCGGAGACAAATAGTCTCCAAGGCTCTGTGTGTAAGGAAATATTTTTTTAACCACAAAGCACATTCACGTTCGGCGACTCACTATGAACTGAAACGAAACTGAATGCCTCTCACTAATGTTTACAGCATCATGATAAATTGCCCGCAGGTGGCAGTACAGTAACAGAAATCTCAACACAAAAGTGCTACTTAACAGAAAAGGTATCACAAGTTTTATCATTTTCTATACTTCTCTGTTATAACATATAGACAAATGTTTTACTTATATGCTCTTGTTATATAAAGCTCCTTATCCTGTCAACACTAGATATTGTGTTGTACAGCACTCTGCAGACTAGGTTTATGTTTTGAAGTGATACATGAATAAAATGATGAGATTTATGCATGGTTAGCAAATACATCTTTCTTAGTCAGTCCTCTATTTTTTGTTGCTTTTGCCTTTTATTACATGCTGTCAGAAAGGAATCATGTTTGAGATCCGATTGGAAGAGGAGGGTATGAAAGAAGACACTGCAATGGAGAAAGAAGAGAGCGGAGAAGAAAACAAAAAAGAGAAGAGTGTGGGCAACAGAGGAGATGAAGAAGATGTGAGTGAGGAAAGGGAAGGTTTTTATCAAAACAACAGCTGTAAATGGGCTATTAAAGGATGGGAAACGACTACCAGTCTGTCTAACCTTCTGGCGTCCTGCACCATCTTCAAAATCAGATTGAGTACAGTACAGTAGAGTGAGCACACCGATTGGCTACACAGAGAGACCGAGCTGGGAAGGATGTGCAGCAGGTTAGGGCAATCAAGGATAGAGATGGAAATGTGCTGACAAGCGAGGAGAATGTGCTGAGAAGGTGGAAGGAGTACTTTTAGGGGCTGATGAATGAAGAAAATGACAGAGAGGGAAGGTTGGATGATGTGGGGATAGGGAATCAGGAAGTGTGGTAGATTAGCAAGGAGAAAGTGAGGGCAGGGATGAAGAGTGGAAAGGCAGTTGGTCTTGATGACATACCTGTGGAGGCATGGAGATGTTTAGGAGAGATGTCATTGGAGTTTTTAACTAGATTGTTTAACACAATCTTGGAAAGTGAGAGGATGTAGCAACTAGAGGGGTATAAAGTTGATCGGCCACAGCACAAAGATTGGGAAAGAGTAATAGAAGCTAGGTTAAGAAGAGAGGTAACGATTAGTGAACAGCAGTATGGTTTCATGCCACGAAAGAGCACCACAGATGCGATGTTTGCTTTGAGAATGTTGATCGAGAAGTATAGAGAAGGTCAGAAGAAGTTACATTGAGTCTTTGTGGTTTTAGAGAAAGCATATGACAGGGTGCCAAGAGAGGAGGTGTGGTATTGTATGAGGAAGTCAGGAGTTGCAGAGAAGTATGTAGGAGTGGTGCAGGATATTTATGAGGGAAGTGTGACAATGGTGAGGTGTGCGGTTGGAAAGACAAATAGGTTCAAGGTGGAGGTGGTATTACATCAAGGATCGGCTTTGAGCCCTTTCTTGTTTGCAGTGGTGATGGACAGGTTGACGGACAAAATCAGGCAGGAGTCTCCATGGACTATGATGTTTGTGGATGACATTGTGATTTGTAGCGAGAGTAGGGTGCAGGTTGAGGAGAGCCTGGAGAGGTGGATGTATGCACTGGAGAGAAGAGGAATGAAAGTCAGTAGGAGCAAGACGAAATACCTATGCGTGAATGAGAGGGAGGACAGTGGAATGGTCAGGATGCAAGGAGTAGAGGTGATGAAGTTTTATGAGTTTAAATACTTGGGGTCAACTGTCCAAAGTAACAGGGAGTGCAGAAGAGAGAAGAAGAGAGTGCAGGCAGGGTGGAGTGGGTAGAGAAGAGTGTTAGGAGTGATTTGTGACAGAAGGATACCAGCAAGCGTTAAAGGGAAGGTTTACAAGGCAGTTGTGAGACCAGCTATGTTATATGATTTGGAGACCGTGGCACTGATGATAAGACTGGAGGCAGAGCTGGAGGTGGCAGAGTTGAAGATGGTAAGATTGTCACTGGGAATGATGAAGAAGGACAGGATTAGGAACAATTATATTAGAGGGACTGCTCAGGTTGGACAGTTTGGCGACAAAGCAAGAGAGGCAAAATTGCGATGACTTGGACATGTGTGGAGGAGAGATGCTGGGTATATTGGGAGAAGGATGCTGAATTTGAAGCTGCCAGGGAAGAGGAAAAGAGGAAGGCCAAAGAGGAGGTTTATGGATGTGATGAGGGAGGACATGCAGGTGGCAGGTGTGACAGAGGAAGATGCAGAGGACAGGAAAAAATGGAAATGGATGATCCGCTGTGGCGACTCCTAACGGGAGCAGCCAGAGGTAGTAGCAGTTGTAGTACATTACATTACAGTCATTTAGCCGGCGCTTTTATCCAAAGGGATTTACAATTAGTGCATTTAGCGTAGGAAATCAGGAGAACTACTAGTCATCAGAGGTCATAAGTGCATCTTCTCTCCAACCAAGCATCTAAGAGCAAAACCAGTGCTGAAGTAAAAGCGCAATATATATCAGCAGTCAGTTATATCAAAATAGCAGTCAGTTATGTCAAAAAAGCAGTCAATTATATCAAAACAACAATTAGTTATATCAAAACAGCAGTCAGCCATATCAAAACAGCAGTCAGTTATATCAAAACAGCAGTCAGCCATATCAAAACGGCAGTCAGTTATATCAAAACAGCAGTCAGACATATCAAAACAGCAGTCGGTTATATCAAAACAGCAGTCAGTTATATCAAAACAGCAGTCAGCCATATCGAAACAGCAGTCAGTTATATCAAAACAACAATTAGTTATATCAAAACAGTGGTATATCAAAACAGCAGTCAGCCATATCAAAGCAGCCATCAGTTATATCAGAACAGCAGTCAGCCATATCAAAACAGCAGTCAGTTATATCAAAACAGCAGTCAGACATATCAAAACAGCAGTCAGTTATATCAAAACAGCAGTCAGACATATCAAAACAGCAGTCAGTTATATCAAAACAACAATCGGTTATATCAAAACAGCAGTCAATTATATCAAAACAACAATTAGTTATATCAAAACAGCAGTCAGCCATATCAAAACAGCAGACAGTTATATCAAAACAGCAGTCAGCCATATCAAAACGGCAGTCAGTTATATCAAAACAGCAGTCAGACATATCAAAACAGCAGTCAGTTATATCAAAACAACAATCGGTTATATCAAAACAGCAGTCAGTTATATCAAAACAGCAGTCAGCCATATCGAAACAGCAGTCAGCCATATCGAAACAGCAGTCAGTTATATCAAAACAACAATCGGTTATATCAAAACAGCAGTCAGTTATATCAAAACAGCAGTCAGCCATATCAAAACAGCAGTCAGTTTTATCAAAACAACAATTAGTTATATCAAAACAGTGGTATATCAAAACAGCAGTCAGCCATATCAAAGCAGCCATCAGTTATATCAAAACAGCAGTCAGCCATATCAAAGCAGCAGTCAGTTATATCAAAACAGTGGTCAGTTATATGAAACAGCAGTCAGCCATATCAAAACAGCAGTCAGTTATATCAAAACAGCAATCAGTTATATCAAAACAGCAATCAGTTATATCAAAACAGCAGTCAGTTATATCAAAGCAGCAGTCAGTTATATCAAAACAGTGGTCAGTTATATCAAAACAGCAGTCAGCCATATCAAATCAGCCATCAGTTATATCAAAACAGCAATCAGCCATATCAAAGCAGCAGTCAGTTATATCAAAGCAGTGGTCAGTTATATCAAAACAGCAGTCAGACATATCAAAACGGCCATCAGTTATATCAAAACAACAATCGGTTATATCAAAACAGCAGTCAGTTATATCAAAACAGCAGTCAGCCATATCAAATCAGCCATCAGTTATATCAAAACAGCAATCAGCCATATCAAAGCAGCAGTCAGTTATATCAAAGCAGTGGTCAGTTATATCAAAACAGCAGTCAGCCATATCAAAACAGCCATCAGTTATATCAAAACAACAATTAGTTATATCAAAACAGCAGTCAGCCATATCAAAACAGCAGTCAGTTATATCAAAACAGCAATCAGTTATATCAAAACAGCAATCAGTTATATCAAAACAGCAGTCAGTTATATCAAAGCAGCAGTCAGTTATATCAAAACAGCAGTCAGTTATATCAAAACAACAATCGGTTATATCAAAACAGCAGTCAATTATATCAAAACAACAATTAGTTATATCAAAACAGCAGTCAGCCATATCAAAACAGCAGACAGTTATATCAAAACAGCAGTCAGCCATATCAAAACGGCAGTCAGTTATATCAAAACAGCAGTCAGACATATCAAAACAGCAGTCAGTTATATCAAAACAACAATCGGTTATATCAAAACAGCAGTCAGTTATATCAAAACAGCAGTCAGCCATATCGAAACAGCAGTCAGCCATATCGAAACAGCAGTCAGTTATATCAAAACAACAATCGGTTATATCAAAACAGCAGTCAGTTATATCAAAACAGCAGTCAGCCATATCAAAACAGCAGTCAGTTTTATCAAAACAACAATTAGTTATATCAAAACAGTGGTATATCAAAACAGCAGTCAGCCATATCAAAGCAGCCATCAGTTATATCAAAACAGCAGTCAGCCATATCAAAGCAGCAGTCAGTTATATCAAAACAGTGGTCAGTTATATCAAAACAGCAGTCAGCCATATCAAAACAGCAGTCAGTTATATCAAAACAGCAATCAGTTATATCAAAACAGCAATCAGTTATATCAAAACAGCAGTCAGTTATATCAAAGCAGCAGTCAGTTATATCAAAACAGTGGTCAGTTATATCAAAACAGCAGTCAGCCATATCAAATCAGCCATCAGTTATATCAAAACAGCAATCAGCCATATCAAAGCAGCAGTCAGTTATATCAAAGCAGTGGTCAGTTATATCAAAACAGCAGTCAGACATATCAAAACGGCCATCAGTTATATCAAAACAACAATCGGTTATATCAAAACAGCAGTCAGTTATATCAAAACAGCAGTCAGCCATATCAAATCAGCCATCAGTTATATCAAAACAGCAATCAGCCATATCAAAGCAGCAGTCAGTTATATCAAAGCAGTGGTCAGTTATATCAAAACAGCAGTCAGCCATATCAAAACAGCCATCAGTTAAATCAAAACAACAATTAGTTATATCAAAACAGCAGTCAGCCATATCAAAACAGGAGTCAGTTATATCAAAACAGCAGTCAGCCATATCAAAACGGCAGTCAGTTATATCAAAACAGCAGTCAGACATATCAAAACAGCAGTCAGTTATATCAAAACAACAATCGATTATATCAAAACAGCAGTCAGTTATATCAAAACAGCAGTCAGCCATATCGAAACAGCAGTCAGTTATATCAAAACAACAATTAGTTATATCAAAACAGTGGTATATAGAACAGCAGTCAGCCATATCAAAGCAGCCATCAGTTATATCAAAACAGCAGTCAGCCATATCAAAACAGCAGTCAGTTATATCAAAACAGCAGTCAGACATATCAAAACAGCAGTCAGTTATATCAAAACAACAATCGGTTATATCAAAACAGCAGTCAGTTATATCAAAACAGCAGTCAGCCATATCAAAGCAGCAGTCAGTTATATCAAAGCAGCAGTCAGTTATATCAAAACAGTGGTCAGTTATATCAAAACAGCAGTCAGCCATATCAAATCAGCCATCAGTTATATCAAAACAGCAATCAGCCATATCAAAACAGCAGTCAGTTATATCAAAACAGCAGTCAGCCATATCGAAACAGCAGTTAGTTATATCAAAACAACAATTAGTTATATCAAAACAGTGGTATATAGAACAGCAGTCAGCCATATCAAAGCAGCCATCAGTTATATCAAAACAGCAGTCAGCCATATCAAAACAGCAGTCAGTTATATCAAAACAGCAGTCAGACATATCAAAACAGCAGTCAGTTATATCAAAACAACAATCGGTTATATCAAAACAGCAGTCAGTTATATCAAAACAGCAGTCAGCCATATCGAAACAGCAGTCAGTTTTATCAAAACAACAATTAGTTATATCAAAACAGTGGTATATCAAAACAGCAGTCAGCCATATCAAAGCAGCCATCAGTTATATCAAAACAGCAGTCAGCCATATCAAAACAGCAGTCAGCCATATCAAAACAGCAATCAGTTATATCAAAACAGCAGTCAGCCATATCAAAGCAGCAGTCAGTTATATCAAAGCAGCAGTCAGTTATATCAAAACAGTGGTCAGTTATATCAAAACAGCAGTCAGCCATATCAAATCAGCCATCAGTTATATCAAAACAGCAATCAGCCATATCAAAGCAGCAGTCAGTTATATCAAAACAGTGGTCAGTTATATCAAAACAGCAGTCAGACATATCAAAACGGCCATCAGTTATATCAAAACAACAATCGGTTATATCAAAGCAGCAATCAGCCATATCAAAACAGTGGTCAGTTATATCAAAACAGCAGTCAGCCATATCAAATCAGCCATCAGTTATATCAAAACAGCAATCAGCCATATCAAGCAGCCATCAGTTATATCAAAACAGCAATCAGCCATATCAAAGCAGCAGTCAGTTATATCAAAACAGTGGTCAGTTATATCAAAACAGCAGTCAGTTTTATCAAAACAGCAGTCAGTTATATCAAAACAGCAGTCAGACATATCAAAACAGCAGTCAGTTATATCAAAACAGCAGTCAGACATATCAAAACAGCAGTCAGTTATATCAAAACAACAATCGGTTATATCAAACTAGCAGTCAGTTATATCAAAACAGCAGTCAATTATATCAAAACAACAATTAGTTATATCAAAACAGCAGTCAGCCATATCAAAACAGCAGTCAGTTATATCAAAACAGCAGTCAGCCATATCAAAACGGCAGTCAGTTATATCAAAACAGCAGTCAGACATATCAAAACAGCAGTCAGTTATATCAAAACAACAATTAGTTATATCAAAACAGTGGTATATAAAAACAGCAGTCAGCCATATCAAAGCAGCCATCAGTTATATCAAAACAGCAGTCAGCCATATCAAAACAGCAGTCAGTTATATCAAAACAGCAGTCAGACATATCAAAACAGCAGTCAGTTATATCAAAACAACAATCGGTTATATCAAAACAGCAGTCAGTTATATCAAAACAGCAGTCAGCCATATCAAAACAGCAGTCAGTTTTATCAAAACAACAATTAGTTATATCAAAACAGTGGTGTATCAAAACAGCAGTCAGCCATATCAAAGCAACCATCAGTTATATCAAAACAGCAGTCAGCCATATCAAAGCAGCAGTCAGTTATATCAAAACAGTGGTCAGTTATATCAAAACAGCAGTCAGCCATATCAAAACAGCAGTCAGTTATATCAAAACAGCAATCAGTTATATCAAAACAGCAGTCAGCCATATCAAAGCAGCAGTCAGTTATATCAAAGCAGCAGTCAGTTATATCAAAACAGTGGTCAGTTATATCAAAACAGCAGTCAGCCATATCAAATCAGCCATCAGTTATATCAAAACAGCAATCAGCCATATCAAAGCAGCAGTCAGTTATATCAAAACAGTGGTCAGTTATATCAAAACAGCAGTCAGACATATCAAAACGGCCATCAGTTATATCAAAACAACAATCGGTTATATCAAAACAGCAGTCAGTTATATCAAAACAGCAGTCAGTTATATCAAAACAGCTGTCAGACATATCAAAACAGCAGTCAGTTATATCAAAACAGCAATCAGCCATATCAAAGCAGCAGTCAGTTATATCAAAACAGTGGTCAGTTATATCAAAACAGCAGTCAGACATATCAAAACAGCCATCAGTTATATCAAAACAGCAGTCGGTTATATCAAAACAGCAGTCAGTTATATCAAAACAGCAGTCAGTTATATCAAAACAGCTGTCAGACATATCAAAACAGCAGTCAGTTATATCAAAACAACAATCGGTTCTGTCAAAACAGCAGTCAGCCATATCGAAACAGCAGTCAGTTATATCAAAACAGCAGTCAGACGTAGTAGTAGTAGTAGTAGTAGTAGTAGTAGTAGTAGTAGTAGTAGTGTGAGCATTGATGGTGAATGTCAGGTGACAAAAAACTTATATACTTTCCCACTAATGTGCCGCCTGTCTGCCTCTCCCTCTCTCTCTTCATCTTCTCGCACCCTCTCTCTCTCTCCATCTCCCATGGCATGGAGATGTTTAGGAGAGATGTCATTGGAGTTTTTAACTAGATTGTTTAACACAATCTTGGAAAGTGAGAGGATGTAGCAACTAGAGGGGTATAAAGTTGATCGGCCACAGCACAAAGATTGGGAAAGAGTAATAGAAGCTAGGTTAAGAAGAGAGGTAACGATTAGTGAACAGCACTATGGTTTCATGCCACGAAAGAGCACCACAGATGCGATGTTTGCTTTGAGAATGTTGATCGAGAAGTATAGAGAAGGTCAGAAGGAGTTACATTGAGTCTTTGTGGTTTTAGAGAAAGCATATGACAGGGTGCCAAGAGAGGAGGTGTGGTATTGTATGAGGAAGTCAGGAGTTGCAGAGAAGTATGTAGGAGTGGTGCAGGATATTTATGAGGGAAGTGTGACAATGGTGAGGTGTGCGGTTGGAAAGACAAATAGGTTCAAGGTGGAGGTGGTATTACATCAAGGATCGGTTTTGAGCCCTTTCTTGTTTGCAGTGGTGATGGACAGGTTGACGGACAAAATCAGGCAGGAGTCTCCATGGACTATGATGTTTGTGGATGACATTGTGATTTGTAGCGAGAGTAGGGTGCAGGTTGAGGAGAGCCTGGAGAGGTGGATGTATGCACTGGAGAGAAGAGGAATGAAAGTCAGTAGGAGCAAGACGAAATACCTATGCGTGAATGAGAGGGAGGACAGTGGAATGGTCAGGATGCAAGGAGTAGAGGTGATGAAGTTTTATGAGTTTAAATACTTGGGGTCAACTGTCCAAAGTAACAGGGAGTGCAGAAGAGAGAAGAAGAGAGTGCAGGCAGGGTGGAGTGGGTAGAGAAGAGTGTTAGGAGTGATTTGTGACAGAAGGATACCAGCAAGCGTTAAAGGGAAGGTTTACAAGGCAGTTGTGAGACCAGCTATGTTATATGATTTGGAGACCGTGGCACTGATGATAAGACTGGAGGCAGAGCTGGAGGTGGCAGAGTTGAAGATGGTAAGATTGTCACTGGGAATGATGAAGAAGGACAGGATTAGGAACAATTATATTAGAGGGACTGCTCAGGTTGGACAGTTTGGCGACAAAGCAAGAGAGGCAAAATTGCGATGACTTGGACATGTGTGGAGGAGAGATGCTGGGTATATTGGGAGAAGGATGCTGAATTTGAAGCTGCCAGGGAAGAGGAAAAGAGGAAGGCCAAAGAGGAGGTTTATGGATGTGATGAGGGAGGACATGCAGGTGGCAGGTGTGACAGAGGAAGATGCAGAGGACAGGAAAAAATGGAAATGGATGATCCGCTGTGGCGACTCCTAACGGGAGCAGCCAGAGGTAGTAGCAGTTGTAGTACATTACATTACAGTCATTTAGCCGGCGCTTTTATCCAAAGGGATTTACAATTAGTGCATTTAGCGTAGGAAATCAGGAGAACTACTAGTCATCAGAGGTCATAAGTGCATCTTCTCTCCAACCAAGCATCTAAGAGCAAAACCAGTGCTGAAGTAAAAGCGCAATATATATCAGCAGTCAGTTATATCAAAATAGCAGTCAGTTATGTCAAAAAAGCAGTCAATTATATCAAAACAACAATTAGTTATATCAAAACAGCAGTCAGCCATATCAAAACAGCAGTCAGTTATATCAAAACAGCAGTCAGCCATATCAAAACAGCAGTCAGTTATATCAAAACAGCAGTCAGACATATCAAAACAGCAGTCGGTTATATCAAAACAGCAGTCAGTTATATCAAAACAGCAGTCAGCCATATCGAAACAGCAGTCAGTTATATCAAAACAACAATTAGTTATATCAAAACAGTGGTATATCAAAACAGCAGTCAGCCATATCAAAGCAGCCATCAGTTATATCAGAACAGCAGTCAGCC
This sequence comes from Lampris incognitus, assembly GCF_029633865.1. Classification (NCBI taxonomy): domain Eukaryota; kingdom Metazoa; phylum Chordata; class Actinopteri; order Lampriformes; family Lampridae; genus Lampris; species Lampris incognitus. The sequence goes on along the minus strand of NC_079221.1, from coordinate 29,454,573 downwards.
ATATCAAAACAGCAGTCAGTTATATCAAAACAGCAGTCAGACATATCAAAACAGCAGTCAGTTATATCAAAACAGCAGTCAGACATATCAAAACAGCAGTCAGTTATATCAAAACAACAATCGGTTATATCAAAACAGCAGTCAATTATATCAAAACAACAATTAGTTATATCAAAACAGCAGTCAGCCATATCAAAACAACAGTCAGTTATATCAAAACAGCAGTCAGCCATATCAAAACGGCAGTCAGTTATATCAAAACAGCAGTCAGACATATCAAAACAGCAGTCAGTTATATCAAAACAACAATCGGTTATATCAAAACAGCAGTCAGTTATATCAAAACAGCAGTCAGCCATATCGAAACAGCAGTCAGTTATATCAAAACAACAATTAGTTATATCAAAACAGTGGTATATAGAACAGCAGTCAGCCATATCAAAGCAGCCATCAGTTATATCAAAACAGCAGTCAGCCATATCAAAACAGCAGTCAGTTATATCAAAACAGCAGTCAGACATATCAAAACAGCAGTCAGTTATATCAAAACAACAATCGGTTATATCAAAACAGCAGTCAGTTATATCAAAACAGCAGTCAGCCATATCGAAACAGCAGTCAGTTTTATCAAAACAACAATTAGTTATATGAAAACAGTGGTATATCAAAACAGCAGTCAGCCATATCAAAGCAGCCATCAGTTATATCAAAACAGCAGTCAGCCATATCAAAGCAGCAGTCAGTTATATCAAAACAGTGGTCAGTTATATCAAAACAGCAGTCAGCCATATCAAAACAGCAGTCAGTTATATCAAAACAGCAATCAGTTATATCAAAACAGCAGTCAGCCATATCAAAGCAGCAGTCAGTTATATCAAAGCAGCAGTCAGTTATATCAAAACAGTGGTCAGTTATATCAAAACAGCAGTCAGACATATCAAAACAGCAGTCAGTTATATCAAAACAACAATCGGTTATATCAAAACAGCAGTCAGTTATATCAAAACAGCAGTCAGCCATATCGAAACAGCAGTCAGTTTTATCAAAACAACAATTAGTTATATCAAAACAGTGGTATATCAAAACAGCAGTCAGCCATATCAAAGCAGCCATCAGTTATATCAAAACAGCAGTCAGCCATATCAAAGCAGCAGTCAGTTATATCAAAACAGTGGTCAGTTATATCAAAACAGCAGTCAGCCATATCAAAACAGCAGTCAGCCATATCAAAACAGCAATCAGTTATATCAAAACAGCAGTCAGCCATATCAAAGCAGCAGTCAGTTATATCAAAGCAGCAGTCAGTTATATCAAAACAGTGGTCAGTTATATCAAAACAGCAGTCAGCCATATCAAATCAGCCATCAGTTATATCAAAACAGCAATCAGCCATATCAAAGCAGCAGTCAGTTATATCAAAACAGTGGTCAGTTATATCAAAACAGCAGTCAGACATATCAAAACGGCCATCAGTTATATCAAAACAACAATCGGTTATATCAAAGCAGCAATCAGCCATATCAAAACAGTGGTCAGTTATATCAAAACAGCAGTCAGCCATATCAAATCAGCCATCAGTTATATCAAAACAGCAATCAGCCATATCAAGCAGCCATCAGTTATATCAAAACAGCAATCAGCCATATCAAAGCAGCAGTCAGTTATATCAAAACAGTGGTCAGTTATATCAAAACAGCAGTCAGCCATATCAAAACAGCAGTCAGTTATATCAAAACAGCAGTCAGACATATCAAAACAGCAGTCAGTTATATCAAAACAGCAGTCAGACATATCAAAACAGCAGTCAGTTATATCAAAACAACAATCGGTTATATCAAACTAGCAGTCAGTTATATCAAAACAGCTGTCAGTTATATCAAAACAACAATTAGTTATATCAAAACAGCAGTCAGCCATATCAAAACAGCAGTCAGTTATATCAAAACAGCAGTCAGCCATATCAAAACGGCAGTCAGTTATATCAAAACAGCAGTCAGACATATCAAAACAGCAGTCAGTTATATCAAAACAACAATTAGTTATATCAAAACAGTGGTATATCAAAACAGCAGTCAGCCATATCAAAGCAGCCATCAGTTATATCAAAACAGCAGTCAGCCATATCAAAACAGCAGTCAGTTATATCAAAACAGCAGTCAGACATATCAAAACAGCAGTCAGTTATATCAAAACAACAATCGGTTATATCAAAACAGCAGTCAGTTATATCAAAACAGCAGTCAGCCATATCAAAACAGCAGTCAGTTTTATCAAAACAACAATTAGTTATATCAAAACAGTGGTATATCAAAACAGCAGTCAGCCATATCAAAGCAGCCATCAGTTATATCAAAACAGCAGTCAGCCATATCAAAGCAGCAGTCAGTTATATCAAAACAGTGGTCAGTTATATCAAAACAGCAGTCAGCCATATCAAAACAGCAGTCAGTTATATCAAAACAGCAATCAGTTATATCAAAACAGCAGTCAGCCATATCAAAGCAGCAGTCAGTTATATCAAAGCAGCAGTCAGTTATATCAAAACAGTGGTCAGTTATATCAAAACAGCAGTCAGCCATATCAAATCAGCCATCAGTTATATCAAAACAGCAATCAGCCATATCAAAGCAGCAGTCAGTTATATCAAAACAGTGGTCAGTTATATCAAAACAGCAGTCAGACATATCAAAACGGCCATCAGTTATATCAAAACAACAATCGGTTATATCAAAACAGCAGTCAGTTATATCAAAACAGCAGTCAGTTATATCAAAACAGCTGTCAGACATATCAAAACAGCAGTCAGTTATATCAAAACAGCAATCAGCCATATCAAAGCAGCAGTCAGTTATATCAAAACAGTGGTCAGTTATATCAAAACAGCAGTCAGACATATCAAAACAGCCATCAGTTATATCAAAACAGCAGTCGGTTATATCAAAACAGCAGTCAGTTATATCAAAACAGCAGTCAGTTATATCAAAACAGCTGTCAGACATATCAAAACAGCAGTCAGTTATATCAAAACAACAATCGGTTCTGTCAAAACAGCAGTCAGCCATATCGAAACAGCAGTCAGACGTAGTAGTAGTAGTAGTAGTAGTAGTGTGAGCATTGATGGTGAATGTCAGGTGACAAAAAACTTATATACTTTCCCACTAATGTGCCGCCTGTCTGCCTCTCCCTCTCTCTCTTCATCTTCTCGCACCCTCTCTCTCTCTCCATCTCCCTGCTTGCCCCCTCTTATTTGGTCCTTTTGATCTCTCTGTCTTTCTCCCTCTAACTTTCCCTCACTTTTGCTCCCACTTAAGCTTTCCCTTGCTTCCTCCCTTTCTCTATCACTCTTTCTCTGCTCCCACACACCTCTCTCTCTCTCTCTCTCACACACACACACACACACACACACACACACACACACACACACACACACACACACACACACACACACACACACACACACTGTCCGTCTGTCTATCTGCCTATGTCCCCACAGACTGATGCTTTGTGTGTCTGCCTTACAGGAAGGTGAACTTAACAGGACCCTCAGCTTCCAGGCGGGAGAGGAGTTGAGACACAGAGCTTGGTGGGTGGATGGGGAGGCAGGAGAGGAAGCTGATACCAATGTGAGGAGGGACTGGAAACAAGAACCCCCTCAGACTCTGCTCAACGCCCTGGCACAGATGGACATCTCCTCTGTCTGTTCTACTATGGGGACACCCAGACCAGGTTCGGGGGTGTTGTCATTAAGCAAAGTATCTCTTGATCTTGATGGCTCATGACACCGGCCACAAAAACAACAACAAAAATTTACTCCTATCCACCTGTTATTTTAATCTTTCAGGCTGTTTGACATGTAAAGCCAAATTCCCCCTTGAGGACATTCACCTTAACTCATTTTATCCTATCCCATACTATCGTATGCTACAACACTGCAGATAATCATTCATTATGTTCATTATAATGAACATGTTAATAGTGTGTGTAATCCCTAGGCATTGTAGAGGGAACACATCCCTTCCAATGTTCAAAGAAGGCAATTTTGCCCTCCCCCAATATCTTTTATTTGATTGAGTTTCAATTTTACCCCCTACATCTAGTTGCAAGCTTAATATGAAAATATCCAATTTATCAGCTGGGATAAACACTGTCCCATTATATGCTGATGCAATGGTATGCAATGGCTCAGTTTAAAGACTCCCCATCCAAACTTCACTAAAAGTGAATCATGTCAAATTATCATGAAGTTAATAGCAGATAGAAATACCATTCTGATATATTCTGTCTTTTCCCTTTCCTCTCAGGTGAAGGAAGTGAGGGGGAGGGAGACAAAGGGGAGGCTTCAGAGGGGAGGAGACAATGGGGAGGTGTTCCTCCAAACACCCTCCTTAACGCCTTGGGCCACGCTGACCTCAGATCATCAACCCTGGCATCTCCGGTGTCAGGTCCGTCCCCATTCGGTCACACTTTCTGAAAACTCTCTAGGCACTCAGCTGACCACCTGTTGAGACCAACTCTCAGTGACTGCAAGAGCAGAATAGCCTCCAATTTCTAGATCACCAACATTTAAATAAGAAAAGAACATTAAACATTAAATAACATTTTATTAAGATTGAAACAATTTTTATTTATTAAGCCCATACAGGAGGAAATTAATTGGAGAGGGATTTGTAAAAGTGAAATATTCGGTGTATAGATGTTATATAGTTGAGACACACTAACCACGTGTTTTTATCGTGAAGACATTCTTGTACGTAATTTTTTTTAAATGTCGTTTTTTTGATTAGCACTTTCTACAAAAATACTTGTGTTATCACCAAAATCTGTATCCCCCAGCCTATTTGACATTCCTAGGTACGCTCTCTTTAGCTATTATAGACACTGTAAGAGGTGTGCACCTTCCTCCTTTTGCAATCTTGCATTACATTGCATGTTTTTTCATGTGAACCTCAAACCAAGACCACTTCCTTGTACATGCAAAGTTATTCAGCTACCAGTAAATCATGAAGTTGATGTCTCAATCATACAGGCGAAGAGGAGGTTGGTAGGGGTGGACTGCTGGAGGATGAAGAGGAGGAAGAGGACTCAGATGTTGAGGTTGATGAAGACCGTCTGGAACCCCGGTCCGATGATGACGACACGTAAGCAGACACTTCTTTTATGCTCAGTGTACATGACCTGTTTATGAATATTGTCTTAACTTTATTTCAAGTGAAACAAGAGAACAAAAAATGAGGAAAAAACAGGGTAATTCAAGTTAAAATGTATCTAATCTTTGTGGATTTGAAAATTTTCAGGGTGAAGAATTAATGTAAGTAAAGAGCAACTACTTTTTCAGTCAAAAGCCAGTCTTATCCAGCTGCTCTCAAATGTAACCCACCATAATTTGGTGGTTCTATTTTATTCCAAATATCTACTTTAAATTGTGAAATCATAACAATTGTCAGTGGTCTTTTGGGATCTCCATGTCTACCTCTTGGCTCTCCAATCATCCTCTTCAATTCTTTTCCCCTTTCTTACCAGGAACTTTGAGGAGTCAGAGGATGAGTTGAGAGAAGAGGTAGAAGGCTTGATGAGAAACTGTGTTATTGTGGAGGATGATGGGCAGGCCGAAGTTGTGAAGGAAAAGGAGAAGGCAGAGACAGACAGTGGGATGGAGAAAAAAGAGGAAGAGTATGGACAGGATATTGTGGATGCCCAAGAAAACCAGCCAGAGTTGAAGGATTTATGTGCAAATGTGCAGGCCGGACCCAACAAGACCCTTCATTCTGTTGCCCAGGATGAAGATGGTGAAAGCCCACCTGGGCATCTATGCGAGCCCCAGGCTGGGACCGAGGCCCAGATAGAGGACAGTGAGGCTGCACCTGAGCAAAAACAGACAACTTGAGTGTTTATAATATGAAATTCTTTATTGTGATTGAACTGGACCATAGTAAGACAGAAATTGTTAATGGTTTTCATTAAGTAACACACTGTAGTAATTGGAATGTTTTTTTCTATTTCTTATTCCTGGACTCTTTATTGTATAGCTCAACTTTAGTGATGCCCCCATCTGTAAATACACTGCTGTACACGGGAGCAGTGAAGGATTCATTTGTTCATACTGTCTGGAAAAACCCCATATTCCTCCATCAAATTTGCCACTTAGATTTTTGGAATGCAAAAAGGAACTTTAAATTATGGTTGGTTACCTGCCAAAGTAACTGGCAGACATACTTCGAAGCTAAATGGGGTGGGGGTGGGGGGGTAGTAAAATTTAACTAACGGCTTCCCAGGCTGCATGCAAATAATTTGTTTTTGTACACTTCTTCCTATCAGCATCAGTGTAGGTTTGATACAACTTTTGTCCTGATTGTGATTCTTAACCAGTGTGCAGAAAGAACAGATTGTGAAAAGAAAGTCCATTTTTAAGGATATCACAATACTGTTATACTCATCTCATGTTATCAGTGTCACTATACTTTCCTAACATCTTGCCTTAGGCTGGCAGTATGCTTAAGCTATAAGAAGGAGAATGTGGCAACTTCAGTTATCCTGTGTTGTTAAATAAGGAAAAATTTAGCTTTAATACACTGTGAAACGAAGTCGAATTATTTTTTTTTTAAATGACAATTCTATAAATATCATGAGTACCTCCTCCAAAATAGATTATTTTATTTTTACACATTTGGTCTCATTTCTATGACCCCCTATCAAAAAGCAGCGATGGATGATGTGAAAGAACACAGTAACTACAAACTGGTGGTTGGTCAAACTTGTTGCTCTACCTCAATATGCTTTCAAGTGCTTACCTTGAAAATTTAAATATGGAATAAATATGTTGAACAAACAGATATGGACCACCACCACCCCAAAAAAAGAAAATCCTTCATGTCGGAAAAATCCTAATGGAAAAAAAAAAAACTAAATTTCTGATTGTGGATTTGGTTTTGTAGCAGATGGTTGAAAATGCTTCAAAGTCTTCAATGCTACAGTACTGTACAGACCACAGGGGTCCCCGTTGCTTCACAGCCCCAATCATCAAAGTGACGGCTACACGAGCACCTGTTGAATGTTCACAAGCATCAAATACAACTTTGGGTCGCGCTATCTGATTTGACATACAACTGCCCAGTCACTTAAAAATTCCCGGTATTTGTTTATTGATTGTAACTGAAGAAGAAAAAGCAAGCTTTAGGATTATTATCCTTAAGGACGTTCTGTTCACAGCGCAAGCTTTCATATTTTTCCTCAACGAACGAGAAGCGAAGCTGTATGTTCCCAACACTATTGTTAGCATAGTAGATTTTATTTCACTGCCCAGAGAAGAGCAAAGCACTAGAGAGTTTTAAAATAATTCATCATCTTAAGCAAATGTACGGGACGCTTCAAATGGGCTTTTTAACAGCAGCTCAGCAACAGCAAGAGCCACATCTGTCATGTTCCTGACAAATCTGTTTTAGTGCTGCTAGCTTAAAAAGACAACCAAAAAAAAAAGAAGAGTTAAGCCTTGTGTCTCTTTGATCATCGCTCCAGCTTCCTCATCAGAGGCTCCATGGCATCCAAGAAACAGGCTTCAAACTCCTGGTCGGAGAAACGATCCACGGAGCGCCGGGCGTTCCGTCGGATCTCCAGCCGTGCTGCGGGTGGCAGCGCCAGGATTGTCTCCATGGCTGCGGCATAGCTGTCCTCACTGTCGGCCAGGAAACCAGTCTGCCCACCCTCATATGGCACCACGATATCCAGCTTAGGACCACCAGACTTGTGGGCCAGAATGATGGTGCCTGCGGCCATGCACTCCACTACACCTGCCAAAGGGCAGAGAGAGAAAGAGAGAAGGAAACAAACAAAAAGAATGGAGCCACTGGGAAAAGGGAGATATTTATCATATCTTGAAAATGTTTAAGTCTTGCTGACAGCGTTGTGCGTGTGTGTGTTTGCCCAATATACAGTGTGTTCTCCCTTACCGATGCCAAAGTGTTCATTCCACATGGTGTGTAGGCCAATGGTGGCATCCACCAGCTCCCTCTTCAACTCCTCGAAGGGCAAATTAAGTTTGAACTTCACCCTGTCAGCCACGCCCAGCTCCTGGCACAGCCCCCGCAGCATCTGCACCCTCTCCTCATCCTCCTGATTCCTGCACCCACCGATCAGCACCAGCATCAGTGATTCCCACCCTGCAGGCCCCTCCCCTTTCCTGTCAAGCAGGTTGCGGAAAGCCCGGATCTGCAGTCTGTGGTCCTTCTCTGGCCGGAACTGCCCCACCGACACGATCGAGTGGCACTTCCTCTCCTCGCCTCCCTCTCTTTCCTCTCCACTTCCAAGTTCCTGTCCGAGCTTCTCCCAGCCGTCGTCCGTCCAGTCCTCATCCTCGCCCTCGTCCAGTGGGACATCCAGAAAGGCCCTGACATCGCAGGGCGGGTAGACCACACTGGTGCGACTCGGGGCGCGCCACAAGGCCAGGATATGGCCCAGAGTCCAGGTGGAGTTCACCATGATGATGTCACTGCAGGAGCCAGCCAGGCCATACAACAGGGCGAAGCAGCAGTAATACAGGACCTTGGCCACGCTCAGCAAAGGGTTACTGGAGATGAAGTCAGCATTGTTGAACCTGGGAGCCAAAGAGAGAGAGGAGGAGAGCAGAGGGTGTTAATGCTGTGTTCTGGAAGTTGGAATTTCCAACATTCTCCTCAGGAGAATTACATGGAACTGCCCCTTGAAGGCAGAGCTGAAACTTAAGAAACTTGGGACACCATTTTTCAACTCTGACTTTGCCAAGACACAGTTGACTGACAATACAGAACACTCGGGGTTTAACAGCTGTGCTTTTATAATTCATTTTAACTTCATATAACAACTAAGTTTACTTCTAATATCGTGTGATCTTAAATCTTGTTAAACACCACATGTTTTATCATGTAAATGTTGGAACAGTTCTCCAGAGTGCACTTCATCTCAAGTAGCTAATGTTAGCGCAACGGTTTTGATATAACCACATAAAGACAGCCTTCTCAAGAGTATCTATGTTTCCTGTTTGCGTTTCAATGCAATGCACTGAATTCTAAGGTTGGAAGGTCAAACTGGGGAAATCCCAACTCTCCCGGTTGAATAAAATACAGCATTAATAGCTTACGGATAGACACTTTCCATGTGGGTTAGACACTGTCACTGTCTAGGTTAATTTCCAAAAAATCACTATTTCCAGAGAGGCGTGACTGTCCCGTCTTTCCATCCTACCTGGGGTTCCTCTCTCTGACCACAGTCAGCATGTCGGTGCTCACGGTGGGGTAGTGGACGTAGCTGGCCACCTTACAGGCTCCCAGATAACGAAATACAGGCAGAGTGAAGGCATAGCCCATGGAGTCCACATAGAGATCTGGGACAAAGGACGTCAATGCCTCCCAGCCTAGGACAGGGACATTAAAGTCATTTCAGCTGTTTGCCTGGTGTTTCCATTGATTTCCAATAACCCCCAATAGTTTACATAGACTATTGTTTGGTTCTTTGCCTGGGATCGGACAGAGGTATGTATTGAAATGCTTACCCAATGGGAAATATCTGCCTTGTCTAGTACACTAAATGTAATAAATTTAATGGATCATAATGTCAGATGACTACTTTAAAATTCATAGTGAAATACGCTTTTAGTGGATGTGGATACACTTTTAGTGTGTGTGTCCTCAGATGGAATGGAACCAATACTCCATTCTCTCCCCATCAAGTTCAACATCAACTTGAACTGATAGTGAGGAGCTCAACATAAAGGTGCTCCTTAGAACGCCACAGGAGATCATTACTGCCAGCAGCCATAAATCTGTATAACTCCTCCCCATTCTACCACAACACTAACCTCAGCGTTCTAGGTGGACACTAAAACAGCATTAACTGCGTTTTTTATATTTTTCATATTCAAATTGCATATTGTCACTCACACTCAATTTATTTTAAGGACAAACCATATATCCTCTACAGTACCACTATAGATAAGATTTATTTATTACTTAAATTATGTGCAATATACATTTTTAGGCTTGCTACTACATGCAATATACAACAACTGCAATAAGTGTATCCTGTTCAATAACATGTGAACATGCTGCTGCATCTTTTTCTCAATGTAGCATCTGCTATATTTTTATTTTGTACTTTTATACCAATGCTCTTGATCCACCCTACTTTTATATATAAAAATATATGTCTTTATTCTATTCAATTTTATTTTATAGGTACCAAAGAACTTCACTTTAGTCTAGTTCTTTATATTTTGTATTCCTTATTGTTATTGTGTGTATTTTTGATATTGTGTGTGTAATGAATGAAAGGTCACGTGTTTAACTTGACCTACTCACGGGTGTACGTGCAGTGCGTGTGACGTATACAGGAAGTGAGAAGCGCATGTTATGAAGGTTGTATGTCGGATGAACGCTAGTAAAAGCTACACAGTTAAGAACCTACGAAGTCGGCTCGTTCTTGAATTATTCTTATGTCAGTAAGACAAGGCGTCTACGGACATTACATGGTGTCAGAATAGTCTGTGTATCGGAACACGAGCGGTCATGCCGAAGTTTAATCCGCCGAGTGAATTCAAGTTTGACTGCCCCGTTGAATGGCCGGAGTGGAGACAACGGTTTTCGCGCTTCAGGCTCGCGACAAAGCTGGATAAAGACGACGGGGAGATTCAAGTGAGTTCGCTGATTTATGCAATGGGCAGCGAGGCTGAAAAGATATTCAGCTCGTTTGACTTCGCGGCGGAGGGTGATAAAGTGGACTATGATATCGTACTGAAAAGGTTCGACGGCTACTTTATTCCCCGCCGTAACATCATACATGAGAGGGCGTGCTTCTATCAACGTAGCCAGCAGCCAGGAGAGACAGCGGAGATGTACATCCGGACATTGTATGAGCTGTCTGAACACTGTGAGTTTGGGGACAAGAGGGATGAACATATCAGAGATCGTCTGGTAGTGGGCATAAAAGATAAGGTGCTCTCCCGTCAGTTCCAGCTCACAGCGGACCTTACTCTGGTGAAAGTCATTGAACAAGTGCGCCAGGCGGAGGCAATAACAAGGCAGCTCAGCCTCCAAGCTAACCAACCAGAGGCCCAGCTGGCTAACGTCAATGTTGTCCGATGGCGGGACGAACGCCAAAACAAAAAGGGCGGACAGCGTCATGGTGGCGGCAGTCCGGCAACCAACAAAGTAGATGAATGCGGGAGGTGCGGCAAGACGCAGCACACCGATGAGCGGAAGTGTCCTGCAACGAACAGTAAGTGCAACAAGTGTCATAAAAAGGGACATTGGGAGCGTGTATGTCACTCTAAAGCGGTGAGAGAAGTCACTGAAGAGGTTAAACAGCTGTACTTTCTGGGAGAAGTTGGCAAAGAGAGCAGTCAGGAAGATTGGACTGTTAGTTTAACAATAAGTGATGTACCAATAACCTTTAAAATTGACACGGGGGCTGACGCTACTGTTATCAACCAAGGGACATTTAAAAAGCTGAAGCCAAACATAAAACTGGGACCTCCTGACACATGCTTCATAAGCCCAGGTGGAAACATCAGCTGCATAGGACAGTTTCAAGCCACAACCAAATACAAGGAGAAACAATACTCCTTTCCAGTGTATGTGATCAAGGGGAGAGGCAGCTGTCTGCTGAGTCGTCCAGAGGCAGTGGAGATGGGTCTAGTGAAGCGGATGAATGAGGTCAGTGGAGTTTTCGGTTCAAGTGGACTGCTGAAAACAGACCCAGTGAAAATAACTCTGGTGGAGGGTGCCCAGCCATACGCGGTGCATACAGCCAGACGGATACCGCTGCCACTTGTACCACTGGTTAAGAAAGAACTGCAGCGTATGGAAAATGAAGGCATTATTGAAAAAGTGACTCAGCCCACAGAATGGTGTGCCGCTATGGTGCCGGTGCTGAAACCGAACAAGAAAGAGGTTCGCTGCTGCGCTGACCTCAGGAGGCTGAATCGAGCGGTGAAACGTGAGAAATACGTGCTGCCCACTATGGAGGAAATAATGCCAAGGCTCGCAGGGTCAAAGTTCTTCACAACGTTGGATGCAGCAAGTGGGTTTTACCAGATCCCCTTGCATGAAGACAGCAAGGGGCTCACCACTTTCATCACCCCATTTGGGAGGTATGCTTTCTGCCGCCTTCCATTTGGTATAACGAGTGCTCCAGAGATTTTCCAGAGAAAGATGGCGGAAACTCTGACCGGGCTAGAGGGCACAGAGGTGTACATGGATGACATCCTTATACATGGAGAGACTGAGGAAATCCATGACCGGCGCCTAGCAGAGGCGCTGGGGGTCATTGAAACAGCAGGTCTCAAACTGAACCAAGCGAAATGCAAGTTCAAACAGAAACAAGTCCGCTTCCTTGGTCATATCATCAACGAGGCAGGCATCAGACCTGACCCGGACAAAGTGGCCGGAATAGAGAACTTTCCTCAGCCCCAGAACGTGACGGAACTCAAGAGGTTCCTCGGGATGGTGAACTATTTGGCAAAATACGTCCCAGAGCTGTCCACTGTAGGTCAGCCGCTTTATGGACTGCTTAAAGCAACGACAGAGTGGCTGTGGGGACCTGCACAGAACACAGCATTCCAAGACCTTAAAGCAGCACTCGCCACCGCCCCGGTACTCACCTTTTATGACGTCACTAAGGCTACGGTGGTGTCAGCAGATGCCAGCAGCTACGGGCTGGGAGGCGTTCTGCTCCAGCAGCACGGGGAACACTGGAAGCCCGTGGCCTACTGCTCCCGACGGCTGAGTGACGCAGAGACAAGGTACGCACAGATCGAGAAAGAGTGCTTAGCCAGCGTCTGGGCATGTGAAAGGTTCGAGAAGTACTTGTTTGGGCTTGACAATTTCAGACTTGTCACCGATCATAAACCACTAGTGCCCCTCATGAACAGCAAAGACTTGGATAATGTGCCCATTAGGTGCCAGAGACTGTTAATGAGGCTGATGCGTTTCAATGCAGTGGCTGAATACGCACCAGGCAAAACTTTAGCTGTGGCTGATGCACTCTCCAGAGGCCCAGAGCAGCGCTACGGAGATGGTGCTTCTCATGATGATGTTGCAGCGCACATTGATGCCATCGTGTGCCAGGTGCCTGCCACACCTCAAAGGATGCAGGAGATAAAACAGAGCACGGATGGGGATCTGCAGCTCCAGACAGTGTTGGGCTTCATCAGACACGGCTGGCCTGAGTATGTCGATAAAGTGCCGGAGACAGTCAGAGACTTTTATCAGGTGAGAGGGGAGTTATCTGAGGTAGATGGTTTAGTCATCAGAGGCAGTCGTATCGTCATTCCCACAGAGATGAGGGAGGTGATCTTAGACAGAATACACGACGGGCACCAGGGGATAGGTAAGTGCAGAGAGAGAGCTAGCCAGTCAGTGTGGTGGCCTAAAATGACAGAGCACATTACAACAAAGATACAGCAATGTCAATTCTGCAGAGAACACAAGAACACACAGAGAAAAGAGCCTTTAATGTCAAGTGAGCTCCCATCCAGACCATGGCAGAAAGTTGGCATAGACCTGTGTGAGTACAAAAAGCAAAACTACTTGATAGTGTCTGACTATTATTCCAGGTTTTTGGAGATCCTAAATCTACCAACAACTACTAGCAGTCAGGTTGTAGCTAGGCTGAAGGCTACATTTGCACGTTTTGGTATCCCTGAAATTGTAGTTAGCGATAATGGGCCACAGCTAGTTTCAGAAGAGATGAGGAGGTTCAGTGAGGATTATGATTTCATCCATGTGACTTCAAGCCCACACTACCCCCAGAGTAATGGACAGGCAGAGAGGGCTGTTCAGATAGCCAAAAGCATATTAAGGCAGGAAGACCCTCTCCTCGCCCTGTTGACATACAGAGCTACACCCTCTTCTTCCACTGGAGCCAGTCCAGCGGAATTGCTCATGGGTAGGAGACTCAGAACCACCTTACCCACATTGCAGCATAACCTGAAACCGGCCTGGCCTAAAGAGGAACTGATCAAAACCGCTGACGCCGCAGCCAAATCGAGGCAGGCTTTCTACTACAACCGCAGGAACGGCGTGCGGACATTGCGCCCACTGAACTCAGGTGACGCAGTACTCACCAAACCTGATGGACAGAAAACATGGACAATGCCAGCAGTTGTTCACAGTCAGAGCTCCACTCCCAGATCCTACATAGTGGAGACAGCTCAAGGTGAACATTACAGAAGGAACAGGCGCCACCTGTTGGCCACACCCAAAACACTCACCTTTGTCAGCAGGGATCCTGACCATGTCACTCCAGGGGAGAGTGGAAACACGGATGAGTCCCGAGCAGCAGAAATGCCAACTTCCACACCATATGTTACTCGCTCTGGCAGGGTGAGCAAGCCTGCAATCCGGCTGGATTTGTGAGGCGTATGGACTTGTGTACTGTGGGGGATTTTTTATTTTTTTTGTGAAAAGGGGGGTGATATACAGGTTAGAAAATCATCTTAGAGGGGGAGATGTAATGAATGAAAGGTCACGTGTTTAACTTGACCTACTCACGGGTGTACGTGCAGTGCGTGTGACGTATACAGGAAGTGAGAAGCGCATGTTATGAAGGTTGTATGTCGGATGAACGCTAGTAAAAGCTACACAGTTAAGAACCTACGAAGTCGGCTCGTTCTTGAATTATTCTTATGTCAGTAAGACAAGGCGTCTACGGACATTACAGTGTGCCTTTGGATTATGCGAGCTGTCATGATGCTTTAAATTCCCTCGGGATCAATAAGCATCTATTTATCTTTCTATCTATCTATAAAAAAACACAACGACATAAATATGGAGTTCCAGATTTTAAAAAAAGTTTCTAACAATATCTGAGCGTATTTACATACCAATGAATATCGATACATCTAAATGTTTTAAGTTTACTTTCCCTGAGCTGGTAGGAACCACAAATTATACCAAGAATTGGTTATTTTTACTTTACCTAGAAACATGGAACCCATGCTCTGACCCAGTAGTGTGAAGTGGGGGTAGGAGCTGGCCTCCACCAGCACACGGTGACGGAGGAAGACAAAGGTGACCAGCCGGGGCAGCAAGATGTTGAAGCGCTGCCGTGCCCCGTCCAGAATCTGCTCCCCTCTCACTCCCTGGTCACCAGTGTATACCACAAAATTGACATTGGGGTATCTGGAAAAAAAAATGCAGAAAATCAGTTTCAAGATTAGTACAACAGGACAGTTAGGTGGTTTGCACTGTTACCTTGTTTTAAGAGGGTCATACAAAGACTGACAAATAGATTCAAAACTGATATTAAAATATAATGGTAAATTAATGACTTATTTTTTTTAATATCTTAATAATTTCTAGTAAATTAAATTATAGTGAAATTGAACTTCTAATTTTTCTGAAGACCCCCTGGAAGCCTCTCAAGGACCCCTGAGGGGCCGCGAACCCCAATTTGAAAATCACTGAGCTAAAAAATCAGGTTAAAAGTTTTATGATCTCAGCAGGGGAAGATAGAATTTTATAACCTAACTTAACAATTTTCCGTTACCTCAATAATATCCCTAGGAAATTTGCTCAATTTTTTATTTTATTTTCCAGTTGTTGTCCATTTCCCAGCACCCTTGGGAACCCTGGTTTTGTACTGATTTTACTGGTGTTTGCCTTGATAAGTCAAAAGTCAAATTTCCAGTTTGGCTGAACAATGAAAACTCTATTCTATTCTGTTCTATTCCAGGGCAGAGGTGATTCATTAAGTCATTCTCTATCATCCAAGGACATTTCATATCCATCTTCCTGGCAACACTGTCTCTACACGTTTTTGTATATGTGAAGAAACCAGGTAGTCACCTGTTCTGCAGCACTCGCAGGGCGCACCACAGCACTCTCTCTCCACCCCCACCAGCGTTGCAGTATGGGTGGAAGAAGGCCACGGTGGGGGAGCTGTCCTGTGCCAGGCGGGCTTTCCGCCGGCCCTGGAGCCACATTCGGACCCCGAAAACTACCAGGACCAGGAGCAAAGTCAAGAACAAGCTCAAATACACGCATGGCAGAACCAGGGACCAGAGCAACCTGTTGTGTTGACAAGGAGAGTATGGAGGCAGAAAGCACAGTTTATACCTCATTTATAGTGAACGAATGAATGAATGAATGATGATTTATTTAGAACATGCAAACAAGCAGGATATATCATACAGATAAGCCATTGCCAATAATCTGAAGTGATCAACAAATCCACACATCAAACTCAGCGAACAAATCTCCATATACATCAGATTAATTGTTACATGTTTGAAAAGGAGTAGGAGGGAGTATACACTTATTTTTTCCTACCCCTTCTCACCTGTTAAGTTCATCTACTATACATTACAAAAAGGAAAAAAAAATAATAAATATATATATATATGTATTCCATTCCATTATCCAAACCACTTATCCTGCTCTCAGGGATGCTGGAGCCTATCCCAGCAGTGTGTGTGTGTGTGTGTGTGTGTGTGTGTGTGTGTGTGTGTGTGTGTGTGTGTGTGTGTGTGTGTGTGTGTGTGTGTGTGTGTGTGTGTGTGTGCACATGAGTGTGTGGGTGCGCATGTGTGTGTATGTGGGTAAGACGAGTCTACTGTGTAGGGTATCATTTTGTTTTTTTTTTGGTGACTGTATGTTCTCCCCGTGTCTGTGCGGGTTTCCTCCAGGTGCTCCGGTTTCCTCCCATAGTCCAAAGACATGTACCTGTAGGTCAGGTGAATCAGCCATACTAAATTGTCCCTAGGGGTGTGTGTGTGTGTGTGGGGGGGGGGGGCCTGTAATGGCCTGGCAGCCTGTTCAGGGTGTCTCCCCACCTGCCGCCAATGAAAAAATATATATAATAAAAAATATATGACAATTATACATATATATGTAACCTGGTGGTAAAGGAGTATTAGTATACAATGTAAAGAAACTAATTTTAAATCCTTATAAACTCGGAAACCACTATTCAAGTCCCTATTTCTGTTATATTGACATTTACGTTACTGTCGCTTTTTGAATGGGGGATGTATCGCTGATGTTTTGTTTTTTTTCCGCTGATGGTATTGCGCTATGGTATTGCATATCAGGAAGTTACAGCAGCGTACTGCTGCCACACCAGTAAAAAAAAAAATGTTGAAGCATGAAGTAGAACTCAATCAAATCGTGTAAATGAGCCATTACGGAAGCGTAACAACCACCTCCACTTCAAGTCTACCCTGCTGCCCTGTCTCTATCCTTTGTCAAAGTGGATAGAGACAGGGCAGCAGGGTAGACTAGACTGGACTGAAAAAAAACAAACTGAAAAATGTCAAAAGTGAATGAGGAGCACTCCTAGGGGTGGGAAAGTGAGGCTGAAGAAATTGATGTACAGGCACAGATTAGAGAACTGATTCGAACACAAGAACAAGTAATGAATGCAGTTGCCTCAATGAATGATGCACCCACTAGATCCTATGTTTATGTTTCTAGAGAATGTCACATTTTACCATTTAGTGGTGATTTTGATGAAGATAGAGATCTGTTGATGATTTTATCGAAGAGGTTAAATGTGTTTTAAATGCAAGAAATCAATCGGCCCCTGGACAGTTTGATTTTCTCATGTCCCTCCTGAAAGGGCCAGCCTTAAAGGAGGTGTTTTTGAAAAAGGATGCAAGAATGATCAGATAAGTGACCTCTTTAGCTATTTCAAGCAAGCTTTTGGGGACAAACATAGTGCTTCTCAGTTACTGCAGAGCTTTTATAGCTGTAAACAGAGGGAAGGTGAGGACATACGTGACTTTTCACATGCTTTGTCACAAGCCCTAACCTTAGTGCAGAAACAAAGTCCCAGTTCTGTGGCTAATGAAACAGTGATACTCAGGGATCAGTTTGTCAAAGGGGTCAAAGATCATTCATTGAAACGAAAACTCCGTAAATATGTCAGAACTCATCCGAATGCTACTATGATAGAAGTGCGTGAAGAAGTTTACTTGTGGACTATAAAGGGGTCAGGAGAAAATGCAAAGGTGACTAAAAGTAAAAAGCAGGACTCTAGTCACCTGACTACGATGTGCAATGTACAACACTTACAACTAGTGAGAAGACAGTCTTTCTAGAGGATGTGTCATATGTGGGGAAATTAAAAAAATGTAATTAGAAATGTTTGGAGATAAGTAAAATCTTAACAGTCAACACAACTCTTCATCGTCCCTATATTTCTAGAAAATCAGACCTTTGTACTTCTTGAACTGCATGTTTGTACATTGTTTGAGTTCCATGCTCAAACTGTTCCACAATTTTACCGTAAATAGTTTGATGCTTACGAAAGACACGACTTGTAAGACACAAATATTGATTCCACGGGTCAGTGTCAATAATGTATTGATTAATAGGCGTGACGGCTAACAACGGTTATCCAACTAACGACGACGATTGACGTCACGCTTCAGCTGCCGGTGTTCCGTCTATATGTGCTACCTATCGAGATGTGCTACCTATCGAGATGTGCTATTTAGCGGTTCTGCGCATGGTTCGACGAGGTTAGGTTAGGGTTTGGGTTAGACTAGTATTGGTTCGGGCTACGGTAGCATTTTTCGACAAGTCAATATCATCAGAACACCGGGTTTGCCAGTTGGTTGTGGTATTGCTAAGCTAACGTTAATTGGTCGATGGATTGAAAAGCAACGAAACATCACATATTGCGGGAGACATTTACGTAGGAATAGGTCATCTGTTACGTGTATTTATCAAATGTATATAGCAATAACCTCGCAGTTACCTTATGAAGTCACAGAAACACATAGATAAGTGATGGTGGTGATGATCGTGTCCAACCATTTTGACAACACTTTACCTACGACTCCAGGAGTTCCGGACACGTGACCAAGTTAACCCTTCTCTGATTGGCTTCGCTGTTGTTTACATGAACGTCATCGCCCCTACATTGGGCAGCGATAGCGTTTATCCAAAACCTTTGAAGTCGTTTCAGAATTTCACATTGTTATCAAATTACCCATCAGACCGGAAGAAGGGTTTTCCTTAAAAGTTCGTGTGCATAACATAATCTACTTACGTTTTTTTTTTAATATGGAAAACGTACGGGGTCTCATTGCGTAATGCTTAATTTTGAGGGGGGAAAAAAGCAAAAGTAAGCAAGGACCTCAGATAACTCATTACGTAAATAGTCTGTAACATGTGTGTCTAAGGACAAATTTGAGCTGAATCAGATGTTAACAACGTGCTTCTGCAACCAAGACAAATAAAGGACACAGAAAAAAGGACGGACTTAGTCCAACCTATTTCGGGGCTTAACCTTTGACCACACCTTTGATTTTCTAAAAGTAGAATCATCAACCAAATGTATACCCCAATATATTTTTATTTGCGCCTTCTAGTGGCACTATAGTTTGCCGCCATCTAGTGGTCTTTAAAATATACTGCACTTCTTGATACCATGATATCCATTTGTGTTTTGTCATCTAGTGACATAAAATGTACTGCACTTGCCCTGTCTTGACACGCCGTTATTTCCAATTGCAACATCCATCCATCCATCCATTATCTTAACCGTTTATCCTGCTCTCAGGGTCACGGGGATGCTGGAGCCTATCCCAGTAGTCACTGGGCGGCAGGCGGAAAAATAACTATTTGCAACATGCCTTAAGATAAAAAAAATAACTTAATTTGATTTGTAGTAGTCATACATTCTACACAAGTAAACCCATACAATAATTTATCTCAGAAAGGAGGATGTAGTATTAGGTCATATACAAAGGCAGGAACCTTTGTATTGTTCAAGGTTGAGGGGGCTCAAATAAAAAAACATGGGCTAGGAACATTAATGGAACAGTTGTGTCGGGTCGTCTCTCTTCGGTATTAAGGTTTATCGTTGTACCTATAAACAATCGAACAAAGATGTCACCGAGTTTGTCATAAACGTAGAAACTGGTGAAATAAGCTGATAGCAGAAAGATGAAGAGCGGAGGCCGAATTATATATAAAAGAGCGGCACGCTGCCGGCTCAACGGCTTACGGCCATACCACTCTGACAACTTCCGGGTTGGCGTGGTGGCGGAGGAGCGGACGAAAAAGACATTAAATCGACGGGGAAAAGAGAGTAGTTTCTTAAAATAACGCTTCTAGCCCCCCCCCCCTCCCCAGCAGCTTTCTGCTGCACGGGGGAAACTTTTGTGGCTTTAGAAGTACGAAAATGGCACAAACGGCAAAGACACTCGGACCGGACAAGACTAACGACGACGGGCAGACGGACAAACAAAATGGAGGTATGGCGGCGGAAAAAAAGAAGCCCCAGCAGGATGCGAATCCGACTAGGGCAGAAAGCGTGATGGAGAAGGGGGAGAGAGGAGAATTGGTGGTGGTGGAGAGTCGAGTGGAGAAACGAAAAGAGAGAGGAGGTGGAGGGGCTATAGCAATGGCGTTTGTGAAAGAGACTCGGTTGCAGCGGAGACGGCAAGAGCGGCGGGGAGGGAGGGGGAAAGAAGAGAGCTGGACAAAGACCTGGTGGTTAATGTGGACGTGGAAGGAGAGGACAAAATCTCTATGATGGAGCTTCTGCGTGTGGTTGACAACACGTGTGGGAGAGTATTGGGCTGCAGGTCGAAAAGTGACAAATGATGGGAGCTCACGATGAGTAACCCGAAAGGGAAAACAAGACTGCTGGACGGCTTCAAAATTAGGAACTCCAGAGTGGTGGCATCAGAAGTCATGAGGGACACCAGGATCGTCTCCTTTTTGAACCTTCCCCTGTATGTCACAGACAATCAAATTGTTAATAAACTGGAGCAGTGGGGTGTGGAGCCGGTGTCTCCTATCAAGCGGAGGAAGTGGGCCGGGACGGAAGTTTTTGATGGGACGAGATTCCTCAAAGTCCGTTTCAATGAAAATGTCTCCTCTTTACCTTATAGCACCAAATTTGACACGCTGGAAGGGATTGAATATTTCAGAGTGCTGCATGATAATCAATCTAACGTTTGCAGGCTGTGCCTCCAGCCCGGACACATCCTACGGGAGTGCGCGGAGTTGAAGTGCTTCAAGTGCGGGGAGATCGGACACTACGCACGAGAATGCGCAACCGTGCCTGAAGCAGATCCCAAAGAGGAGACAGAGAGGGACACCGGCGAGGGAGAGGAGGAGGGGGAAGAGGAGACGGGGACAGGAGATCATCCTGGTGGCATTGCGACTGATGGCGAAGCAGAGGGGCCCCAGTCAGCTGCACGCCATGGGATGGAGGAGGAGAGCGAGGAGGAGGAGAAAAGAGGAACCAGCGGTGTGACTGCGGCCTCTGAGAGGGTGGGGAGGATGCCGCTGAGCGACTCCACTCTGGCGCACGGGTCGCTGAGCCGTCAGGCTGTAACAGCATCGGGGGACAGGAGCCGCAGCAACCAGAGGGAGGGCAGTTCGGGCAGCCTGGCGTGCTTGCCTTGCGGGCAGAGCGGGCCTCTACACGGGCAGGGGAGTGAGAGACGAAAGCTGAACCATCGACCGCCGGCCAATCAGCTTGCCACCCCCAGCAAGATCACCACCTGCTTAAAGGGGCAGTATAAAAGGATTGCTGACCGAGTGAGAGATGATCCCATCCTTGGCAATCTCTCAATCCCTCTGCCCAACATCAATAACAAGTCCATCTCCAACTTCATCTCAAGAGAGGAGAAGAAGGCCAACTACATGGCAACCGTGATGCCCAAAACAAAGCCCCACAAGACAGTGCTGTCGGATCAACCACTGCCCGAAGCTCCTGCTCTGCCATCAATCCTACCACAACCAGATCGGCCTCAAGTGCAGTATCAGCAGCCTCGTCACGTCGCTGGGAAAAGGCGTGGTGAGAAGAGAAGGTAAGATGTTTACATCTTTACAGAGATTAAATGATGTGAGTAGGCTGTTTGTTCGATTAAAAATAAAATGTTAAGCAATTACACAGATAATTATACTTAAAGATCACTTAGGCCCCACTAGATAAACGGTCTATTGAAAAGAACAAAGCTAGATTGTCCAATTTTCTGCAGAGTTACCATTCTGTTTGTGTTTTTGTTATGGTTTCACTCAAACCACAACAGATACGTAAACAGAAAGGAACCTCTGCAGAATATCAGACAATCTAATTAATTAAGTTGTGTTTTGAATAGACCATATATCTAGTGGGGTCTGAGTGATCATGTAGTGTGATTTTCTATGTCATTACTATATATCTCATTTTTAATGCTCCAAACAGCCAAGTACACCTTTAAATGATGTGAGTAGTTTTTTAAGTGGTAATGAAAGTAAATGCACATTAATCTTATCGTATGCTTTATATTTGCAGGTTGGATTTTGAAGAGCCGGAGCCTGTGAGCCGACCCATTCATCAAGAGTCTGCCACTGCTGAGCCTGCGAACCCACCCATTCAGCCAAAGCCTGCCACAGCCAGCAGAGCTACACCGACCCCTTCAGCCAAAGCCTGCCACAGCCACCTTCATTCGAGCTGCGGTGTCGGGGGCATCTGTGCTCCTGGTGGTTCCTGCACAGCCTCAGGCTCCAAACATCAGTTTTCATGGGCCATCATGCAGTCAGAGTTTCACAGTGGTAGCACCGCCCCCCGCACCAACAACCAAACCAGTCATGCCCAACAAGTCGAGGAGGCCATGCAGTGCTTGCCAAGTACCTCAGTGTGGTGGGCAGCGGAAGCGGTACACACCCTCCAAGGAGAAAGCTGCTGGCTGGGAGTAGCCAGAAGATATTCACCTATTGCCCAGTAACTAGGAAATCCACTACTACTGGTTTTGAAGGTGTTGTGTACACGAGCTATGAGCACTTTAAAAGTGTTGTAGATGAGGAACTGGAAAAGAGGAAATAATTGGGCTCACTCTTCTGCTATGGAAGGTGAGGAACGGCCACGGCCAGGGCAGGTGCTGAGCTAAGAGCAAAATCCAAATTGAAAAGATGAGGCTGTCAATGAAGAGCCGGTCTCGAAACATGTCACGTTAGCAGAAATAAATGCTTTAAATATTTTGAAGAGTCTGCAGTGTTGCGAGCTTCATCTTTTCACTGTGGATTTCACTCCTATGCTATGCCTTAATACCTCGATATTGGGTCTCTCTAACTCATTTGTGGCTCAGTTTTTTCTTTTACATTTTATTTGCAAAGTTCTGTTATTGTACTGTTATTTTAAAGTTATTGCGCTGCAAGGTAAGTCCTAGGTAATGTTTAAAAGAGGTGCATAATGTTGTGAAAAGGCTAATTATATTAATCATAGTATAGGTAGTTTAAACAAAGGACAAACATGGGACATTTTAATGTTGAGAAGTGTGGGATTGTCATTAGGCAAAGCGCTCGAGTCAATGTAGTGATGAGGTCAACATGCCAACAGTAACACAGAGAAATATTTAAATTTGTATTTTAAAATATATATTTTTGTTATTTTAATAATATTTGAAGTTTTTAATTTGTTTGCAAAATTGTATTCTGCTTTAACATGTGTGATTTCTTATGGGTCTCTGTAAAATGGAGATTTTTTTAAATGAAACAATAATTTACGGAGAAGAAAAATGCCCACTGTCTTTTTTTTTCATTTTAATTCTGCTGTTTAAACTGTTAAAATTTGGTGAGTTGATAAGTAATAATAAAATAATAATTTTGTCAATAAAAGATTTGTCAATGGCCGTGTGTGTACTAAATGCAAGTTTAGTATTGTTGAAATAAGATGTCCCCATAATGACTGGAAGTGACCATGACAGGAAGTGTCTTCTGCTTTGGTGCCGTGCCTCTTATCCAAGGAGATGCTGTCAAAACTATCCAGCAAGCCTCTGGGAATCAGTCCAGTTAGTCAATAAAAATCTGAAATCTGAGCACGCTTACTTGAATGCGACCTGAAATGAATGGAATGAAGACTTGTGTGGGAAGGCTGGGTCATCTGGAAACATGAGATTAACCTGAGATTGCCACTCAAAACAATCCAATTGACTGACTTCTAGATAGCAAGTTGTTAGTAAAATGTGCTTATTTGGCATATAATTTAGCATAATGATGCAAATATAATAATGGCAATGATACATTTGTCTGTGTTTCTTATTGGGGGGTGTTTACAAAGATGTGTTGAAATGAAATTTACATTGCAATCTTTGTAAATGTAAATGTTAATGTCCTGTTAATGGACCTTTCCCTTTTGCTATGTCATAGAATAAACTTTTCTTCTATGGCATCATTTAGGTAGCCATTTTCTATTTGGAATGTTGAGGTCTCCCTTTTGCCATGTCACAAGCAAAAAATACAGACGAAGCTTGTGAGACATAGCAACAATAACTATGTTGCCATGTCTCACAAGCTAAGTCTGGATGGTGTAATGATGAGGCAGCATGTAATAATGAACAGAGAATAGATGATGAACTGTTAATACACCACAGTAAGCAAGATTAATTGTTTCCACCTGTAGTCCCCATTTACTTTCATGAAATAGAAACTTAGATGCCGAGTGTCAAGCAGGGAGGCAATGGGTATCATTTAATTGTTTCCACCTGTAGTCCCCATTTACTTTCATTAAATAGAAACCTAGATGCCGAGTGTCAAGCAGGGAGGCAATGGGTATCATTTTAGAGTATTTGGTATGACCCGGTCGGGGAACTGAACCAACAATCTTCCGTTTACAGGGCGAGCACTCTAGCGCACTGATCTAGCCTAGAGCTGTCATACCTTTTCCTGCCAAGAGATGGCACAAATTCCCCATATGAAGGTATGATATCCCAGGAGTTGCTCAACCTAGGATCCCAGGGATATGGACTTGGGGGGGTCGTGACCCCTGGACAGGCGGTCTCCCATCCAAGTACTAACCAGGCCCGACCCTGCTTAGCTTCCGAGATCGGGCGTTATTTATTTTTTTTGTCTTTTATTATGATTTTTTTAAATACATTTTTGATTACATGTATTGTCCATAATTTCCACATTGTTACATCTGTTTTACACTTTATTTCGCTTACACAAGATAATATCCGTCTCGCTTTACACGAAAAATAAAGCCATGCTTTTCAAATCATCGACTTAAATCAATGCTTTGGGACCAGAACAGAAAATAAAACAAATCATCCCTTTTGAACAAACCTTAGACTGTGTTTTTAAAAGAAGATGACATTACAATACTTGTTCCCCGAATTAAAACACCCCTTTAAGATTTTAAACCACACACATTCCACATTAAACAGAATGATCCCATCCTCCCCTTAACTTAAATTAGACATAACAAAGAAATTAGAAAAGCGTAACTCATCTTTAACTCTATTTGTATTTCCCCTTCCAATAGTCATCATTTCCCCATTCACATCATTTCAGGCTTTCCCCTTCCCTCCCCTCCCTCACAAGTCCCAGACAATCTCCCCCCTCCTATTGAGGGAGAGGAGATCGCTGTCCCTGATGAAGAGCAGGGTGAAGTCCGCATCGCAATGCGTCAATCTGTAATGTATTTGTCTTTTGACTATGTTTTTGAAAATGTTCCAAACCGGGATGATTCTGCGTTCAAAGTGCGCAATGTTTCGACGTGACTGCCGGGCTTGACTTAAGAGGAATTTGCACAACGCTGCGTTCTTCACCCTGCTCTTCTCCCACACTCCAAGCATAAAAAATACATCCCACGAATCCCCGCTGTCCCAAATTAATCCCAGTTTGTTAACTAAGCACTCCTTCAAAGTTTCAAAGAAACTCGCAAGCTCCGAGCAGTCCCCGTACATGTGCATTAATGTTTCAGGGAGCAGGCCACAGACGTCACACTCTCTCCCGACCCCCTTGTCAAACTGGGACAGAATAACATTGGTGAAAACCTTATTATGTCGAATTTTGTAGTCGTTGTCTTCTGCCTCGATGCTGTTCCCTCTCACCCTCCATTGTCACCAGATTTGATCCACATTCAAATTTGGCATAACTTTGCCCCAGAATGGCAGAGAGGTCGGATGTTGCGACGCCTGTACCAGAAACTTTTCATAAATCTGTTTGCTTTTCAAACTATGTATACTCTTCCACTCTCATCCTTGCTCAACCAACATGGCTGGGAGCTTCCCCACTCTGTTTTGTACTACTCTCTGTTCTATGATTGTCCGCCATTCTTTTGGAATGCTTTCCTTTAGAACATTGTAATAATTTGTTGTTTCTGTCTATTGTATTTTTAAATCACGTCAGGAGACAGCGCTGTCGCTCGACACAACCTCTCCGTGGCATTCTTTATTTAGACTGACACAGCATCAAAGGCAGACCCGATCAAACAACCCA
Source organism: Lampris incognitus (assembly GCF_029633865.1). Classification (NCBI taxonomy): domain Eukaryota; kingdom Metazoa; phylum Chordata; class Actinopteri; order Lampriformes; family Lampridae; genus Lampris; species Lampris incognitus. The sequence continues at coordinate 29,428,381 of NC_079221.1, read as the reverse complement.
GAGCCCGCAGGCATCACCAATCGATCCCAGCACAATAGAACAGCACCAAATCAAATGCAGCACTGTCGATGTGTGCAGACATAACATTCCCCCCCCCCCCCGGCAGGATTTCAAACATGAAAGGTTGACACAAAGTCCTCTAGGTGGCCAGGGCGTAAACGTGTGCAAACAGGTCGCGGGGCGGCCTGAGGCTGGGCAGGCCAAGGTGGGGAGGGAGAAGGCAGGGGAAGCTGAGGCCCAGGAATGTCTGGGGCCCATGTAGGAGCTGCATGAAGCCCAGGGGCGTCTCGCCATGCTGAGGGAATGGCTAAGGTTGTGTCACCAGCTGTGTGTGGCGGAGTTGACACCTTCCGTAGACGACTGGAGTGCCACCGAGTGCCATCGCTGAGGAGGTAAGTGGCTGGGCCCAGCTGACGGGTGACTTGGAGAGGAGAGGACCAGTATGAAGCCATTTTATTGTCCCTGTGGGGCCTGCGGACCCTGACCCAGTCTGACACATTGATGTCTGGCACCCTGGTTCATTTTGACTGGTCAAACCGTTGCTTCATCCGCGTCTGCTGACGAGTGACTGAGGCTCTGACCCCAGAGGGAGGTGCCTGAGGTGTGGAGGGGCGGAGCCTGTCAAGGGGCATGCACAGTTCCCGGCCTAGCATGAGAGAGGCTGGGGAGACGCCTGTGGTCGAGTGCTGTGTGGCCCGATAGTGCAGCAGAGTGTGACGGATGGCCTGCGTGAAAGAGCACCCTTGGGCCATGTGTGCTCTGAGGCCGTTCTTCAGTGACTGGTGAAAATGTTCAACGCCACCATTGGCCTGGGGGTGGTAGTACGCAGTGCTTTCGAGATAAGCAGTGAACTCAGCAGAGACCAGCTGAGGGCCGTTGTCAGTGGTGATGGTCTTTGGGAGGCCCCAGCGAGAGAAAAGAGAGTCCAGGAAGTCGATGATGATCTGTGAGGTCACAGTGCCGGAAGTGGTGAGTTCAGGCCATTTTGAGTGTAGACCATAGGCGACCACCATGAAGCATTGGTGGTGGGGAACTCCATGGATCTCACCACAAATGTCCAACTGCAGGTGTTCTTAGGGCTGAGAGGGCCAGGCGAGAGGTTGCAGGGGTGGGGGAGCCTGGTGGCCAGTTTTGCCACTCACAAGGCAGGCAGAACAGTCCTTCACCAGAGCCTCAATATCTCTGTCTATCCCCGGCCACCACACCAGGTCTCGGCAGCGCTGTTTCAGTTTCACAATGCCCAGGTGGCCTTCATGCGCCGTATTCAAAACACGTGCACGGAGAGCAGCTGGGACCACTGTGCAAAACCCACGTGCCACGCAGGTGTCGTTCCAGCAGGAGAGCTCCTGTCTGACTCGGGCGAACGCAGCCAGCTCCTCTGGGACCTTGTGAGGCCAGCCATTCTGGATGTAGGTGCAGAGCTGTGAGAGGACAGGGTCCTGTTCGGAGGCTGCCCTCAGCTCCTGCAGAGAGACAGTGGCCTGGAGGGGTGTGTGTAGCATTTGGACAATGTCCTTTTCCACACAGTCAGTGTCCGTCTGTGGAGCTGGGGTGGAGACAGAGCGAGAGAGCAGGTCGGCGACAACATTGTCTCTGCCTGGGGTGAACTGCAGGCTGATGTTGTACTGGCGGAGGCGGTCAGACCAGCGGTGCAGCCTCAGGGGTTTGTGGCCTGTCCCAGATGTGGACAGCAGCGCTGTCAGGGCCTGGTGATCTGTCCACCATCATCGGTCTCTTTAGTTGCATCAGCAACACAAAATCACCTATGTTAAATACCTTATTTATAAAGTATGCCATCAGGCTTTTCCAGCCGTGAGCTGTGGAGTCACACAGATATTTTTTTACAGTTTTGATTCTGAACACTCTTTTTTTGCTTTCAAGATCTACTAATTGAAGTCCTCCCTCCCTGTACTTACCTATTAAAGTCTTTCGTGCTATTTTGCTTACTTTTGCTCTCCACAAAAAATTGGTTATGATTTCATTTATTCTATTCAATAACCATAAGGGTAGTTCTATAACTGCTAATCTATAATTTAATTTTGACAATATAAAGTTATTTAGAACTACTGCTTTACCTTTGAGTTTCAGTTCTCTCAGTTTCCAATAATTTAAATGTAGCCCGTGGAATTAGATACCACACAGGACACAATTACTTCCGGGGTTCTTGTAGCTTTAATTTTATTGTTTGAACCTTCGAATGCAGATCGTTTTACTGAGTGCATAAATTCCTGTATCTTTCGAGCAAACAGCTCATAAATATTCACAGATGTGGCAAGTTTAACAGAAAAGATTTTAAAAGGAAAATAAATACAACATACAACATACGGTGCAAAATACGGCAGTGGACTATGTATGTTAAACAGGGTTTAACAAAGACATGTGGAACTTCCTGAAGATCGCGCAACTTCTCACTCTGTCATTTACCTTTAAACAGAATTAAAATGCATATAAAACCTTTACATCCCAAATACAATGGCATGGTGTGGCTTTATTCACGCCAACATTACCTTGTCATGCCTGCAATGGCGAACAGTGGTCGACGGCTCGCGCCCAAAATCACCGAACATCAACTCCAGTAGCGTCTAAATCAAACCATCTTGTCAAATTACCGACATACAATATTGTTTGGAATAATGTTACAGGTATATTTCACAAGATATTTACCCCTACTTACTACGGAGTCAGAGCACCGTCACACCGCAATCTTCAGGCGCTCCACACAAGAAAAGAAGAAAGAATACCCAAGATGCACTTGGATAACTTGCACGGAGTTACAATAAAAGTCCGCAACACTGCCACTTACTGGTCAAAACATGCAATGACAACCAAAACTATAAAAATACACTCACAATCTGCTTCACAATTTAACTACATCAAATGACATTTTACATGGCTTGACAGTGTAACAATTACATATATTAACAGTTAAACTATACTAAATTTAAGTGGAAAATCATTTAACATATTTAACAGATTTACCACCCGGCTACATACTCCCCTGCAAATATAGTCAACGTCCTCGGTGACTACGAAACATGAACTGACTCAAATACTCCCTGCAAGGCCTTTTCAAAGAGAGCAGCACCCAGGCTTGTCAAAACCTTAGAGACCATGTCTGTGCTGACTGAGACTGCATTACAGGCTGACTTTGGCAGATGAAATGGGTTTGAATGAGATCCAGCCATTTCCCGCTTGCTTTTCCTAATGGCAGGTTTAGGTGCATAGGTTCTACGTCCTGCTCCACCAGCATCATCTGTTAGCGCGGGCCTGTCCCTGTTTTCAATAATGGGCAAGTCACTGTCGCTAACGTCTGGATGCACATCATTAACACATTCTGTTTCTGTGCCACAATTTCTCATATCTGAATAACCTTCCTCAGGTCCTTCACCGTCACTGTCATCTGTGGGTGCTGTCACATGTAAACTAACACTTTCTGCTGCAAGAGGCAGGTTAGGTACTTGCACAAGCCGGCGAGGGATGACTTCCTCAACAATAACAAAATCAGCCTCAGGTGACTCAGGCTCATCCTCAGCTACAGGCTGTGTAGTGGTCTGTAACCTAGTTCTAGTTCTTGGTTTGGGAACTGGTTTCGCACAAGGTCGCAACTCTGACCTATGAACTCTTTTAATGGGACCTCCCTCAAAAGGTTCAACAGTGTGTGTGGTACCCTGGATGTCAACTACCTTGTAGACTGTTGAGGTCCATGTGTCCTGAATCTTATGTCTACCTGGGGGTCTGTGACGTAGGAAAACCAACTGACCAATGTCCACAGGAGGACAATACACCTTCTCATTTTGCAGTGAGATCCTCTCAGCTGCCTTCTGCTCTGAGTACTCTCTGGCTCTCTCATGTGCCTGTCTCTCCTGATGAACAGACAACCAATCCTGTTTCCTGTCTGACACACACTCACGCCCTAATAAAGCATCTACTGGGAGATGTGGCTGTACCCCGAAAGCAAATAATAAGGCGAGTACCCTGTGGTGGAATGAGGAGTGACATTATAGGCATATACTACTTCAGACAGATGCTCTGGCCAACGCTTTTTTTTCTCTGGTGGGAGTGTCCTTAACAAGTCATGGAGTGTGCGATTGTATCTTTCACACGGACCGTTTCCCTGTGGCCTGTAGGGAGTTGTCCGTGTCTTTTTAACCCCATAGAGTTTGCACAGCTCTGCTATAATTTCACTCTCGAAATTTCGACCTTGGTCTGAGTGCAGTCTCTCTGGGACCCCATATTTCATGAACCACTCCCTGAGCAAAACTTTAGCTGTAGTGTCAGCCTTCTGGTCTTTGGTAGCATAGGCTTGTGTGAACTTTGTAAACACATCGGTCACAACAAGGACATTTTCACAGCCATCTGAAGCTGCCTCCAACACTGTAAAATCAACAGCCACCACTTCTAGAGGTCGGGAGGCCAGGAATGCCTGAACTGGAGCATGGATTTTTGGCTGAGGCATCTTGGTCAAAATGCACCGCTCGCAGTTTTTAACCCAGCTTTCAACATCCTCGCATAGCCCTACCCAAAAACACCTCCCTCTTAGCAAGTTTACAGTGCGCTCTATGCCCTGATGTCCCATGTTGTTATGTACATTTTCTAGAACTTGGTCCCTCAAACAACTAGGCACGAGTAACTGCCACACTTCTCCATGACGTGGGTCTGTGATAACCCTGTACAACAACCCTTCTCGTTGTTGTATGCATCTCCATTGTTTCAACAATCTTTTCACTTGACTAGACAGGGCTGCTCTCTCTCTGGGACATGGCCTCCTCCCCCGATCCCAAAATGCCCTAAACTCTTTTAGGGTGGGGTCACCGGCCTGAAAACCTACCAGCTCCTCTCTGGTATAACCTGGCAATGTGGGGGTGTTGCCCTGTTTAGTACCTGTCTCACCAGACCTCGACTCCCCAGCACGGATCTGTCTCACTTTGTAACACTCCAGACCTCTAGAGACAAGACCAGGATCCAGAACTGTTCCTCGCTCAATCAGGTTACACACAGTGATACAGTCGTCAAAATCCGAGTCAGGGTCTGTTTCAGGCTCCCCTGCAAACTCCTGCCTAGAGAGAGCATCTGCGGCGGCATTACTGCAACCAGGACGGTACTTAACCTCGAAATCAAAAACAGACAGTTGCGCTACCCACCTCTGCTCTATAGCACCTAACTTGGCTGTCTTGAAGTGGCAGAGGGGATTGTTATCAGTCAGGACAACAAACTTTGAACCAAGCAAGTAACCCCTGAATTTTTCAGCAACTGCCCATTTTAAGGCAAGCAACTCCAACTTCATGCTACTATAATTCCGGTCATTCTTCTCAGCCTGGCGTAGTCTGCGGCTAGCATATGCTAGGACACGTCTGGTGTCACCTTGCTGCTGACACAATACAGCGCCTAATCCATGCTGACTAGCATCTGTCTCAACTACAAATGGTTGTGTGAAATCGGCAAAACCCAAAATGGGAGCAGAGGTAAGTTTTTCCTTTAACTGCTCAAAGGAAGAGTCACACTCTGGTGTCCACATATTACAAAACTGGTGACTTACTTTCCCTGTTTTTTTCACACCTGAACATTTGTTGACTAGGTCATGCAGTGGCCCGGCAATCTGTGAGAAGCCTCGAATGAATCTCCTGTAGTAACTACAGAAACCCAAGAACGACTGCAGCTCTTTGGCAGTGGTTGGGACCTTCCAGTTCTTAACAGCAGAGACCTTGGAGGGGTCAGTTCCTATACCTTCTGCTGACACCTGATGACCCAAAAACTTTACTGACTGTTGTAGAAAAACACACTTCTGCAACTTCACCTTAAGGCCCGTCTCTGCCAGTCTCTTAAACACAGTCTCAAGTCTCTCCAAATGCTGCTCAAATGTCTCTGAAAAAACCAAGATGTCATCTAGATAGACCAGGAGTATCTGAAAAATGAGATCATTCATAGTAACTTGCATAAGTCTCTGAAATGTAGCTGGACCGTTACAAACACCAAAAGGCATTCTCACGTACTCATACAGACCAAACGGTGTAGTAAATGCAGTCTTAGTCCGATCTCTCTCATGCATAGCTACCTGGTGGTATCCGCTCGCCAGATCTATGGTCGAAAAGAACTTTGCCCCTCTCAGCGCATCAAAACTCTCATCAATTCTCGGGAGCGGGAATGCATCACGTCTTGTCTTTGAGTTGAGTTTCCTGTAATCGACACATAGCCTCAGACTACCATCTGCCTTTCTCACTAGTACTATGGGCGAAGCATAAGCACTAGAGCTTTCTTGAATGACCCCTTTTTTAAGCAGCTTGCCAATATGTTCCCTGACTTCACTGTACTGTGTGGGTGGGATTCGTCTGTATGGCTGTGTTACAGGTATGTCATCTGTCAGATGGATCTCATGTTGTACTTTGTCAGTGTGGCCTAGATCTTCATCTTCTGTTGCAAACACAAAAGAGTACTTCTCCAGTAACAAAGTCAGCTGTGCTTGCTGTTCTGGGCTACCACAAAAATTGAGCTTGCCGAGAATTTCCTGCACATCTGTCGGTGTTTCGGGGTGTTCACTGATACTCACTTGTTCAGTGTCTGCTGAGATTCTCTGGAACTGTACCTCACAAAGCTCATCACTTTTCACACAGTCTACCTGAGTCAAAACCTCTAGCCTAGTCCATGGCCCTAGCCAGATATCTTCATCAGACATGTTCATGACTCGGACTGGAAAAATGTGATTGCCCGATGAAACCAAAGTAGGCACAACAACCAAACCTCCAGGAACGGGGACACCCACAGACTCCAGCAACAAAAAAGAACCATCCTCACTCACGGTCCTGAGTCCCCTAGCCATAACTGTAGCAGCAGATGAAGCAGGTATATGGACTACATCCTTACCAGCTACCCTAGCGAAAGAGTCTGTCTGTTGCATGTACTGCATGAAGATGATTAAAAGCCTCTCTCCAGTTTGAGTCAAACCTCTCCTGCAGTGTGGTGTCAAACTCAGTGTGTACTAGCTCTCTGCATTTTTTGACAATGTTCATCCCTATTAGACCTGGAACAGAGGAAGTGTGTTCAGAATCTTTAACTATCAGAAAACCTCGCTCTGGGATAGTCAGACCCATGGCTTCTACATCAAGCTCCACATAGCCCATATAGGGTATGTCTAATCCATTAGCTGCAGTGATCTTTAACCACTCAAATGCCGGGTGAATGTCTTCGCCTTTCACTGACAGGTGTTCCCTGAAAAAACTCTCAGAAATTGTACTGACCTGGCTACCAGTGTCAAGTAAGCAGGACACTGTAACACCTCGTAGTTTCACCTCAACAGTTTTACATTCTCCGACTGCACGCTCTAAGATCCTGCTTCTGTCTGGAGTCTCTTTTGGTGAGCCAGCTTCCTCCCCTCGAGTTGTGTGGCTCATGACAACTGAGGGTGCGAGTTTTCCTGCACTACATAAGAACTAGGTGTTGCGTCCCCTTGACCCCCTCTGGCCTGTGAGCATTTTCTTGCAATGTGACCTATGCCTCTACACTTGAAACAGATAGGCTGACCATCTGGTGTGAACTTTGGCTGGGGTCTAGGTCGTGGCTTCGGCTCTAGGAATGTCTGTTGAGTGCTGCGCTTACTCAGTTCACCTACAGCAAAGGCTAGGTCAGCAAGTGTTTTGCCTAACTCTGCTAGCTGTTTTTCCTGATGGGCTACTGCTCTCCGAACATCATTTAATGCAGTACCTTGGTCACTGTTTGTTTTAATAATAGAGCACTGGGTTTCTGGAACCTCTGATGCAACTTGGTTGCTCTTTATGACCCTGGGACGATGAGACCTGCTGTCCTCCATCTCCCACAGGAGGGCCTCGTTCCTCACATCTAGAAGACTGCTCTCTGGTTTGTCCCTAACCATTTTCCTGAGTTCACGCCTGAGTGCTGCTTCTCTTAAACCCTCAATAAACCGGTCTCTGAGCACAGTTTTCTCATTAGGTATTACATCTGTGGACTGTTTCACTACAGAGCTCAAAATCTGGGATAGTGCATGGGAGTAGTCACGGAGGTCTTCTCCATCAGTTTGGTTACGGTTGTAAAAGGTCTGCAAAAGCTGTGTGGAACTGCGCTTTTCCCCAAATGCATTGCTCAGGTAAGAGTATAAATCACTGGGCCCCACTGACTGACCCCTAATGCATAGTCGCACCTCTTCCAATGCAGGGTCACGCAATAGAGATAGTATATAGTCACATTGTTCTTCTGTTGTTTGCTCTCTGTATCTTAAAACCCTTTCAACCTCTTCAATAAACTCTTCGACAGATCTCCTGTCTGTACCACACTCCCCACTAAATGCTTGGATCTGGCGTTCTCTTGGAACGTAGATGTATGAACGTGTGGGTGCACTGTTATCACTTGCTCTCTGAGCCCTTGCTTCACCATTTAACCTGGTGAGCTCATCTCGCAGTCTGGCGAGCTCTTGCATGGTGGTCTGCCTTTCTTTTGTAGCACCTTCACCTATACCCGTTATGCCACCTGAGGTGTGGCCATTATCATTACGTGAACTCCCTTCATCACCTGAATCACTAGACATAATGATATATTAATCTTTACTCAGTCCAGTATAAATGAGGATATTTAGTTCAAAACCTGGTTCAAGGATACTACAAGGACAGTCTTTAACTTGGAGCCTTGCTGAATCTTGGTCTTTGTAGCTGAAGTTAGCGCTGGAGTCCTCTGCGCTGGTACGGCTGAGTCGTGTGACACAGGAAGCACCAGAACCTCGTAGAGCCCCTCACGTCGTCTCTCGCTGGTCACTACCTCCACAGCAGGATGGCTTCAGACTCAACACCAACGGACATCACCAGCAATCTTCACCACTGCCGTATTTTTTTTAAGTAAAAATAAGCCACTCTGTTGCCAATTTAAAAAAAAATGTTTTAGCTACACCCCACTCCTGGTACCAAAATTATGTAGCCCGTGGAATTAGATACCACACAGGACACAATTACTTCCGGGGTTCTTGTAGCTTTAATTTTATTGTTTGAACCTTCGAATGCAGATCGTTTTAATGAGTGCATACATTCCTGTGTCTTTCGAGCAAACAGCTCAAAAATATTCACAGATGTGGCAAGTTTAACAGAAAAGATTTTAAAAGGAAAATAAATACAACATACAACATACGGTGCAAAATACGGCAGTGGACTATGTATGTTAAACAGGGTTTAACAAAGACATGTGGAACTTCCTGAAGATCGCGCAACTTCTCACTCTGTCAGTTACCTTTAAACAGAATTAAAATGCATATAAAACCTTTACATCCCAAATACAATGGCATGGTGTGGCTTTATTCACGCCAACATTACCTTGTCATGCCTGCAATGGCGAACAGTGGTCGACGGCTCGCGCCCAAAATCACCGAACATCAACTCCAGTAGCGTCTAAATCAAACCATCTTGTCAAATTACCGACATACAATATTGTTTGGAATAATGTTACAGGTATATTTCACAAGATATTTACCCCTACTTACTACGGAGTCAGAGCACCGTCACACCGCAATCTTCAGGTGCTCCACACAAGAAAAAAACAAAGAATACCCAAGATGCACTTGGATAACTCGCACGGAGTTACAATAAAAGTCCGCAACACTGCCACTTACTGGTCAAAACATGCAATGACAACCAAAACTATAAAAATACACTCACAATCTGCTTCACAATTTAACTACATCAAATGACATTTTACATGGCTTGACAGTGTAACAATTACATATATTAACAGTTAAACTATACTAAATTGAAGTGGAAAATCATTTAACATATTTAACAGATTTACCACCCGGCTACATAAACATTTTTCTATTTTATTAATAATTTCTGTCCATGACAGATCACGAGCTGCCACTACATCTTTACCGATGTAGGTGCCTAGAATTTTTATATACTTTGTATCTTAAAAGGTGTGGTGTCCTGCTGAGCCTCAGCCATGTTAATAAACATGATTTCTGATTTACCTACATTTATGCGGGGAGCCAGAGGCTCGACCGTATATGTTTATTACTGCAATTGCTCTGTCTATACTTGCCATATTCTTTACTGTCAGGGTCGTGTCATCGGCAAATTGCTGGACAACACAGGATCCTCCCCCTGGTAACTCAATACCACTAATACGCTTATCTTTTTTTAATAGAATTCCTAGTGGCTCTGCTATTATTGTGTACAGGATTGAGGATAGTGGACAGCCTTGTCTGACTGACCTTTCCAGAGGAAATGCATCAGTGGTTGCACCGTTGCATTTAACCTTACCTGTAGCTTTGTTATATAGCAATTTTACCCATGTTAGAAACCTGTCTCCAAAGCCTACCTTCTTTAGTACATTAAACATAAATTGATGCTCTACTCGATCAAAGGCTTTATTGAAATCAATGGCCAGAAGGACGCCTGCTTGATTTGTCTCCTTTAAATACTCAGCCACAGCTCTTATTGTGCGTACTGTGTCAGTGACTTCTCTCCCTGGCACACTATAAGCCTGGGTGGGTTCTATTATTGTGTGTAATATTTGTTTGACTCTGTTTGCGAATATTTTCATTAGTATTTTGTAATCATTGTTCAACAGAGTGATCGGCCTATAATTTGTTAGTTCATCCTTCTTCCCTTTCTTGAAAATTAAAGTGATTAAGCCCAGAGTCATTGACTCCGGTACCTTCTGTTCTTTTTCCATCGTTTTATACAATTTCAGTAATATGGGGTTTCCGGTTTGGCCAGCGAGCAGAATGCCACGTTTGCTGTGAGCTCTGGAGGCCCGTGACTTTATTTCATATTTCCATCTAGCAAAATCCTGTATTCTTGACATTCGTATTCAAGTTCACGTTATCGCAGTGTATTTCGACTTTTTGTTAGATTTTTTGGCCGAAGAATGTCGTCTGGGGATGAAAATTCCGATGCTAGCAGGTCCAGCCAGGCACCTGCTAGCAACAAGTCGCTTCCCAGAAGGAAGACGGGCCGCTCGTCGAAAGAAGAGCAGAAACAGATTGAGCCGCTGGCCAAAATGATGGAGGAGGTACAGAACATGGTCAGAGAATTCAGAGACACGTTTGACGAGAAGATCAAGGGGCACATTGACCCGATTCTAGCCAAGTTTGATCAGATGGACAAATGCCTCTCTGAGAAGACGCGTGCGCTGGAATCCGCCATTACGAAATGCGAGGAGTCTGTCGAGTTGAACCGAGCGGACGTGTTCGAGCTCCAGAACAAGGGTGATACCAGAGATGGAAAAATCGGTAAATTGGAACTTCAGGTGGAATATCTGACCGAACGCTGTGCTGATCTTGAATCGAGGTCTAGGAGTAATAACCTGAGAATCATTGGCCTGCCGGAGAGTTCTGACTCGCCTCGCACGAGTTTGCTGCGAGGTTCCTGAAAGACATGCTGAACCTGACCACTCTGCCCAGAGTTGAGAGAGCTCATCGTGTGGGACGCGTGCGGAGCGGGGAAGAAGGGAACCGTCCCGCGGCCAGGCACTACCTGCTCTGCCTGCAGACCTTCAGGGAGAAGGAGGATATTCTGGAGAAGGCGCGGAAGATGGGTGTTCTTAAATACAAGGACGCACGGATTCACATCTTTCCGGATCTTTCTACCGTCCACGCGCAGAAACGGGCCAAGTTCGATGAGGTTCGGAGGAGGCTGCGACAGGACCACCCCTCCTTCAGATACCACTACAACTTCAGCGCCGGTCTGGTCCTGCTCCCCAAACCCGGAGAGCGTCACGTCTTTGCCGACCCCAAGAAAGCCATGCGGTTTCCGGACGCCCTGGGTCCAGCCTGATCTTGGCGGCTAATCTCCGCTACTAGCTGCCACTGACCTTCGTTTGTGGACCTGGACTGACGTCTGATGCCGTTCACTAATGTGTAATTTTGCTGGGGTAGGTGCCCTGTTCTTGAGTTTGATGTCTGTGTGCTACTTGTAGTCGGCCAGACGGCTATATTTTTCGTTTCTATATTAGCCTATCTGGTCGCTTTTTTTTTCACACAATAATCTGATCTAGGCCTAGCCTACATTATTGGACGCCAGTTTGGGTAAGATTTATGCGCCATTTTAAGGCCGTCTTCAATGTCCTGAAGAAGTTGCCAGTTTAATAATATATATTATACATATTATTATAGCCTACCTGGCTGTTTATTTATCTAGCCTAAGGTGTAGGGAGGTGAGGCTTTCTGTAATTCACTTCATAATACATTTATCATTAAGCTAATTTTGTTGAGTAGGCTTATGTGTTTTTGTTTTCCCCCTCCCGACTCAGCCATATATTAGGCTGTAGAGCCGAAGGAACGGAGAAGACCGTAGGTTCACACTTTAGGCAACTTTCTTTAATCCACGGTAAATCAGAGAGACAACAAAACCACAGCTCGACTGAGCGGAGGCGGCAAGAATAACCAGAAAACTGGCTGGACAACCATAACTTAACCCTGCGGTAACCTGCCAGGGCAACCATGACTTAACCCTTAGTTCCTGGGTTGAATTCTGTCCCCAATACGTGTCCACCACAAGGCTATAATTCAATATTGGTCGCACTCCCTCTGGCTGTAGGCCTACTTCTGAATGTTATTATTTCCTGTGTCCTACCATGGAAGTGTGGTTTGTGTGATAGGCCAAACACTCATTACCAAGTAAGGTTAGGTTAGTGGCTTATTAGCCTAGGCCTATCAATATTTTTGTAATAGGCCTACACTTTTCTCCGCCTCCGCCTGGGCTCTAGGCCTATAGCCTATGGTTTTACCTTTAAGGTCGATTGTTTTTGGACTACTGTTCGTTGTGGCCTAATTATCTACATATACTGCTTAGGCCTATCTTTTATGTTGTTTTTATAGTGTGGGGAGGTGAGGCTTTTTGCAATTATTATTTTTATTTCATAACACAGTATGTGTTTTTTTTTCTCCCCTCCCGACTCAGGCCTAGCCATTAGGCTATAATTCAATATTGGTCGCACTTCCTCTGGCTGTAGGACTACTTCTAATGTTATTGTCTATGGTTGTTTCTGGGCTACTGTTCGTAATGGCCTGATTATCTTCATATACTGCTTATCTTTCATGTTGTTTCTTGAATATAATTCTGGTCGAATTTGCTGGATAGAAGCATTGCTTTGCATACCAGTCACAGCCTAGAGAAATGCAAGAACATCTCTATGCCTGTGTGCGCAATGGGGTTAATGTTATGTGGGTGGGTTTAGTTGGGGGTTTTTTTGTTACTGTTTTCATTGATGCATCTTTCACTCGGATGAATGCCAGGTCAGTGGTCTGTCTAGTCAGCCGTTTTTACACTCTCAGCCCATGGCGATTCTAACGTTTATTAGCCTTAATGGCAATGGTCTGAATCACCATAGCAAGCGTGTTGCACTGATGGAGGTGGTTCGTAAGAGGGGGGCAGACATCATCCTTTTACAAGAAACCCACAGATTATCCTCTGATGTGAACAGACTAGCTAATAAATATTTCAAGGTTGTGGCATCATCATGCGCAAACAGTAGAACGAGAGGGGTAGCGATACTCTGCCGCCGCAGATTAAATATGGTTGTGCATGAGTGTTTCTCTGATGAGTCGGGTAGGGTAACTTTGGTTAAGGTTTTTGTTGAAGGGCGGCGTATTGCTCTTGTATCTGTGTATGCTCCTAATGGCTGTGTCAAAGACTTTTTCAATCTACTTACTGTCACTATGTTAAAATATTCCGATTGTGCTTTCGTTGTGGGGGCCGATTTTAACGCGGTCATGAATAATGTGCTGGACAGGTCAGGGAGTAGTGCATTGCATGACCAAAAGGCGGCCTCTGATATGCTCGTTAGGTGGGCTGATGAGGTGGGTGTGATGGACCTTTGGAGAAGGTTTAATCCATCTGCTAAGGACTTCTCATTTTATTCAGCAAGGCATAAGTCCTTCTCGAGAATCGATTATATTTTTGTCTCGCAGGGCTTATTCCAAAATATTGATAATGTTATACTTGTCCCCATGACCCTTGTCGATCACAAAGCAGTGTTAGCTAAGGCCTCTATCCGCCCTTCTTTAAACAAGGCCCCTCGCTGGCGCTTCAACACCTCCCTCCTGAATGATGAGTCATTTAAGACAGTTTGTGGCTGCTATGAAAGACTTTTTAGTTATTAATGTCGGATCAGTTGGTGACCCAAGGATTCTTTGGAATGCGATTAAGGGTTTTATTTTGAATAATACTACAGTATATACTTCGACTCTAAGTAAGGCGAGGGCTAGGAAGCTTTGTGATCTTGAAAATAGGTTTATCGCTCTGGACAGTCAGTTACAGGCCAAATACAGTGACAGCACAGCCTTACAGCGCAATTTAGTTAAAAAAGAAATAAATTCTCTCCTTAAACGAAGAGCTGAATTCCAAATACACCGCACAAGGCAGTTTTATTATTTTAATGGAGCAAGGCCGAGTCATCTGCTTGCCATGCGTTTGAAATCTAATGAACATTTTGTTGATATTTCTACTGTCAAGGATGCTGATGGCATAGTCAGATCTGATCCTGTGCAGGTGAACAAGGTATTCCAGTCCTTTTATGTAGACCTGTACGCCTCTGAGGTTACTCCAGATGCAGCCAAGCATAAAGATTTTCTAGACAATCTCGTACTACCTTGTCTCACAGAAGAGGAATCTGCCTCACTGAACTCTCCTGTCACTCTGGATGAGTTGAAGGAGGCGGTTAAGGCTATGCGCAGAGGCAAATCGCCTGGGTGTGATGGCATCCCCCCCGAATTCTATTTAACTTTTTGGGAAGTTCTGGGTCCGCACCTTCTCAACATGATATTGTTTTCTATTGATGAAGGGTCTCTCGCAAGGGATGTGAATATTGCTATTATTTCATTATTATTGAAGAAAGGCAAATATCCCACTGAATGTGGCAATTATAGACCTCTTTCTCTGCTCAATGCTGATGTTAAGATTTACGCTAAAACTTTAGCAGGCCGCCTCCAAAATTATATGCTTAAGTTAGTACACTGCGACCAGACTGGGTTTATAAGAACAAGGCTGGCCTCTGACAATGTCAGACGTTTGCTCCACATTATTGACAAAGCTTCTAGCATTAGAACGCCTGTTGCTGTGCTGTCACTTGATGCGCTTAAAGCTTCTGACCGCCTTGAGTGGTCTTTTCTCTGGTCTGTGCTGGCTGCCATGGGTATCGGTGATCCCTTTATTAATATGATCAGGGTGATGTATGCTAACCCTACTGCTAGAGTTCTTACCGGGAAGACTTCTTCACCCTTGTTTGATATAGCCAGGGGCTCCAGGAAGGGTTGTCCCCTTAGCCCCCTGCTGTTTGCGCTCTCACTGGAACCCCTAGCACAGACTATTAGGCAGTCTGATCTCGTTGCTCCCCTCGTGCTCAATGGTACCTCTCACCTTATTTCGTTATACGCGGACGATTGTCTCCTGTATGTAGCCGATGCCCCCAAATCAAATCCTCCTCTCCTGGATATTTTTGAACAATTTAGTTCCTTATCGGGTTACAGAATTAATTGGACCAAATCAGCGTTATTGCCCCTGAACGAGGCCATGCGGTCGGCCGTACTTCCCCCGCTTGTTCCGATTGTAAGCCACTTCAAATATTTAGGGATTGACATCTTTCCGTCTCTGACAGTCACAACAAAATCTAACTTCGACTTGACCTTTAAGAAGGTCTCTGAGGACATGATTAGATGGGCTTCAATGCCCAATTCCATTCGTGCTAGGGTTTCCATCGTCAAGATGAATATATTGCCGTGGGTTAATTTTGTTAGCTCTATGCTCCCTCTTCCGCCCCCTCCTCGGTACTGGGATAAACTCCATTCAGCGATTACCAAATTCGTCTGGAAGAACAAGCCTCCTCGCCTCAAACGCACGACCATGAATCGTAACAGATCAGATGGTGGCGTTGCGCTCCCTAACTTAAAGTATTACTGTTGGGCCTACACCTTGCGTTCACTTACGACCTGGCTCGATCCTGGTGCAGAGGTCGCGTGGAAATCTTTGGAAGAAAACTTGGTTCACCTCATACGTCTAGCAGATTTACTGTTTTCTAATATTTCTACTGCCCAGTGTAGGAAACGATTTGGCCCCATCATATCACACCTGGTTGCGGTCTGGAGATCTGTGGAGTCGGCATGTAAGATCACTGCTAAGTGGAACGTTTGCTCTCCTATATTTTACAACCAAGGTCTCCTAGTTGATCGTCGTCCTATCCCGCATAATAGCTGGTCCAGTAGGGGTGTACACTCTCTTGGTAATCTGTGTGATGACCGTGGTCTGCGCTCTTTTGAGGATCTCAGGAATCAATATGATTTACCGGCCTGGTCTTTTTTTTTCTATCTTCAGTTGAGGGCTTCCATGAAGGCTCACGGGGTGCCATGGCTCTCTTCTCTCCCAGTGCATCCACTTTATAGAATACTTAGTGAAAAGGTTAGTACTAGGGGTTTAGTTTCTGTGCTGTATGGCTTTATCCTGGAAAGAACATACAAACCCCTTGCGCTGGACACAATTTGGAGAACAGATGTGCCCGATCTGGATAATGAGTTCTGTTGGGAGACGGTGTGGTCTAGTATTCTCTTAGCGTCTAGGAATCCAGATCATCAGCAGATACACTATAATTTTATACATCGGACATATCGCACCCCACGACAGAGGTTTTGTATGAAACTTGCTGATAGCCCAAACTGTACACTTTGTTCGCTGAATGTGGTTGGAACCTTCTTTCATATGGTCTGGGAATGTCCAAGGGTGAAAGGGTTTTGGGAAATGGTTGCTGATAAATTGTCCCAATTTTTGTCGATTACTGTACCCGCTGAGCCTGCGGTATTACTTCTCAATGACTTCTCTGCACTACATGTACCACAAATCAAGCAGCGCATATTGCTTGCGGGACTCACAGCAGCCAAGAAGATGGTTGCTATGCATTGGAAAGCTCCAGATGATTTGTCATCTCGTCATTGGTCCCTCTTATATCTGGACATTGTATATTTGGAGCTCTCGACAGCAAGGATCCATGGAGCAAGGGCTGGAACTATAGACATGTGGAATTCTGTGGCCGCTGAGTTGAAGAACTTTATTGACTGAACACTGACCGAGTACTGTATGCTGTTTCTTTTTTGCAATTTTTTCTGTAGTTTTTTTTTCTTTTCCTTTTTTTTCTCGTTTGTGGGTGGGTTTTTGTTTGCATTATTGTTCATTTGTGTGTTAAAATTATAAAATAAAAAATATTTGATCACAAAAAAAACAATTTCAGTAATATTGGTTTGAGCGCATTGCAAAAAGCTTTATAAAAGTTTGCTGTCAACCCATCACTACCTGGGCTTTTATTTGACATCATTTGATTTATTGCACACTCTATATCTTTCTCAGTTATTTCCTGTTCACACATTGATTTATCCTCATCATTTAGTTTATCACTCACCTTTTCCAATATTTCATTTGTAACTTGTATGTCTGAACTCTCAGTTTTGAACAAGTCACTATAAAAAGTTTGCAGTTTCCAGAACGTCTACGAAATTGGTCACTACTTTACCTTCTTTATTTTTGATTTTTTGCAAATAACACTGATTTTTTTTTCTTTTTTCCAAGTTGAGGAAAAAAGCTGTACTTTTTTCCCCTTCTACTGCATATTGAGCACGACTCCTCACTATAGCACCTTCACCTTTTATCCTTTCAATTTCATTTATTTCATTTTGAATATTCACAAGTCTTTCAACATTAACAACCAGTTGTGCATTTAGTTTAACAATTGTATTTCTTAATGATCTTTCTTTTTCTCTAGTTTTAAAGCTCAATTTTTTTGCAAACTGAATGCTTTTTTGTTTAATCCTCACCTTTAATTTCTCCCACCCCTCTAATATTTTCCGCAAACCCAAGCTGTGAACAATCAAATGAGATCAATTTAGAGATACATTCAACATAACCCCTTCTGTTCAGCAGACTAGCATTAAGGTGCCAACACGCAAGTCAAGTGTTAAGTGTAAGAATAAGACTAAAACATAAGAGGTGGCCATTGAGAAGTTTGTAGTGATCTTTGACAAAAATGTATGTCTGGTTTTTCCTGTACATTTGCTTTGTGGATTATAGTTGGGGGGGGGGGAGATAAAAGGCTTACAGCACCTGGTATTCCCACCACATACATTTTGGTGAAAGATCACTACATACTTCTCAATGGCCACCTCTTACCTTTTAGTCTACACTTAACACTTGACTCTTTCCACAGCAAACGCAATAAGATGTCATGTAGCTGGTCATAAACGCAGAAACTGGTGAAATAAGCTGATAGCAGAAAGATGAAGAGCGGAGGCCGAATCATATATAAAAGAGCGGTACGCTGCCGGCTCAATGGCTTACGGCCATACCGCCCTGATAACACCCGATCCTGTAGCCATTGGCATGGCTTCCAATCTGCAGACCCCCACCAAATCAGAAAAAAAAAAATCAAACAAAAACCAAAATCCAACATTGTCCTCCCTCCTTCCCCAATCACAATAAAAGTGCTCCCCTCCACAAATAAACACTTCTTCACTAACATAACTATATACATATTTACATCTCTTTCCATTATACTTTTAAAAATATTCCACACCTCAGCTTTCCTCTTTTCATAATGGGCTATATTCTTCCTTAGCGTGACAGCAAACCCTGCATGGCTTAAAACATAACTTACATCCTTTCACTTTGCCAGTCACCCCAAACAACCACAGTTCTCTCTATTCCATTCTCTCAACAAACTCACCTCTCCAACATCTACTTATTCATTCCTTCATTTTCAACATGTTGCTCCAGCTCACAACATTCAACAAACTCATGCATATGTTCCCACTCCCACATCACACACATCACATTCTTTCTTCACATTCACATCAATTATTAAAGTATTGAACACCCTATTTTGCCTTAATAAGAAGTCAAAATTGTCACATTCAACACTGTTCCACTTCACTCTCAGATTCAATTCAGTTCAATTCAATTCAATTTTATTGTCATTAAAAACAATGTGCAGGCACATGTTAAAAATGAAATGAGGGCTGTGGCTTCACCAAACAGTGCAAGACAGACACAGACAAACACAGCAAACACAATATAAGATATACACACATGAAGACCAAAAGCTAAAAATAAGTTAAAAAAAGAGCTGGAGTACAAAATATTTAAAAATATCTACAGACATTCAGTGGGTAGCCAGGTTCAGGTGGGCAACAGCTTGTGGAAAGAAGCTGTTTTTGAGCCTGGTAGTGCAGGCTCTGAGGCTCCTGTAGCGCCTCCCAGAGCGCAGGGGGAGAACAGTCCATGGTTGGGGTGGGTGGGATCTCTGCTGATGCTCAGACCCCTTCGAAGCCAGCGTTTGTGATAAATGTCTTTTATGGCTGGGGAGCTGGGTACTGGTGATATGCTGGGCCGCCTTGACAATCCGCTGCAGAGCTTTCTGGTCTACTGAGGTGCAGTTGCCGTACCACACTGAGATGCAGATGGTCAGGATGCTCTCTATGGTGCAGTGGTAGAAGTTGGGGAGAATTTTGGGAGGTAGACAGGCACTCCTCAGCGTCCTCAGGAAATGCAGGCGTTGTTGGGCCTTTTTCACAAGGGCCTGGGTGTTTAATGTCCATGAAAGGTCCTCGCTGATGTGGACTCCAAGGAATTTAAAGCTGGAAACACGCTCCACTTCCACCCCATTGATGTGTATGGGGGAGTGGCTGCAGCTTCTAGACCTCCTCAAGTCCACAATCAGCTCTTTGTCTTCTGCACATTAAGGACAAGATTGTTGGTAGTACACCATGATGTGAGGTGCTGAATCTCGTCTCTGTAGGCTGTCTCGTCGTTGTTGGTGATACAGCCAATGACTGTGGTGTCATCTGCAAACCTAACTATAACATTTGAGGGGTGAGTTGGCAGGCAGTCATGGGTGAAGAGGGAGAAAAGGAGGGGGCTCAGAACACAGCCTTGAGGGGCACCTGTGCTGAGGGTCAGGGTGTAGGAGGAGTGGTCACCTAACCTAACAGACTGAGGTCTGTTGGTCATGTAGGAGCTGCATGAAGCCCCAGGGCGTCTTGCCATGCTGAGGGAATGGCTAAGGTTGTGTCACCAGCTGTGTGTGGCGGAGCTGACACCTTCCGCAGACGACTCGAGTGCCATCGCTGAGGAGGTAGGTGGCTGGGCCCAGCTGACGGGTGACTTGGAGAACACCTCAGAGCTATAGAACTGAGCAGTGAGTTCTTCTAAGGTGGACAGTGGATACTTATCAGGGACCACTGCCTTATTTACTGCACGTAGATCGACGCAGACACAGACTTCTTCTTACCCATCACGGAGAGCCAGCGGGATGTAGCGCAGTGGTTGGATGACAGGTTTCACCGCAGGGTTGAGGAGAGGTTGATGGGCGAAGGCGGAGAGGCAGCCCAACCCCACAAACAGTGATGGCCACTTCTGCTGCCAAGGCGTGGCAACTGTAGCGGGGGCTACAAACCTACGATAACTCAGTAAACCCAAAACTACAATTACTGAAACTCACTAAACTTACTGTATTTCCCTGTCGCTGACCGCTGCCGCCGGCGTCCCGCTATGGACATAAAGGAATGTACAGGTGGATACTCGTATAGCTAACTAAACTAAAGGGGAGGGCACCGGGGTAGACAATAATACCACTTTAATATAAAACACAATAAATGCACAATATATATATATACAGTATAATAATCAGATGTAATATATAATAATAAAACAAAAATATAATATAAGCAATTTAGAATTTAAATTATGAAGGTCCTAATTTGTAATGGTACCAGGGTGCCACGGGTAGGTGGAGCTCTGATGGTTGGTGAGCGTGTCCTAGGGTCCCGGTCCAAACGGGGGGGAAGGGGGTGAAAAGGTCCACTGACTGAGGGAGGGTGGAAGGGGGAAGACGGACTGTCCGATGAAGTGGAAGCTGTTGTGACTGGAGTCCGTGTGGTCGTAAATCACGCAGACAGTGGGAGGCTAGCCAGCGCTAACTAGCTAAGCTAGCACCCCACTCTGAACAGCTAACCAGACTAGCACACAAGGCTAGCGGTGAACAGTCCCGAATATCCTCTTCACGCTTCCACTTGGTTATAGAACGTCCAACCGAACGAAGTTCACCAGACGAACTAATCTCTAACTTGGTTTCAGCTACTCTAGTAACAGCCTAGCTGCTGCTGGGCACGAATCCTTTTCTGGTCTCTGAGTGAAAACGCAGTCTCTTTTCTCTCTCACGCTCGACCGACAGGTTCTGACACACAAACCCGTCTAGACAGGCGTCAAACACATCCACACACAGAGGCACGTGGTACTCTCGTCCAATCAAAAACATGCACGTTACACTAACGAAAGACTACGCTCGCGAGTCGCGACATACTGTGGAGCAAAATATTATGTACAGTGCATCAACTCAAAATATACTGCAGCCAATACAGCTTACACACACGTGTAGTAGAATAGAATCAAATACACATCGGCATAACTACTAACGATGTTGAGGACAACTTAGACTTCATCTCTCACAGTCATAAACATGAATATAACAAACTACTACTACTACTACTACTACTACTTTCGGCTGCTCCCGTTAGGGGTCGCCACAGCGGATCATCCGTTTCCATTTCTTCCTGTCTTCTGCGTCTTCCTCTGTCACACCAGCCACCTGCGTGTCTTCCCTCACCACATCCATAAACCTCCTCTTTGGCCTTCCTCTTCTCCTCTTCCCTGGCAGCTCCATATTCAGCATCCTTCTCCCAATATACTCAGCATCTCTCCTCCACACATGTCCAAGCCATCTCAATCTTGCCTCTCTTGCTTTGTCTCCAAACTGTCCAACATGAGCGGTCCCTCTAATATAATCGTTCCTAATCCTGTCCTTCTTCGTTACTCCCAGTGAAAATCTTAGCATCTTCAACTCTGCCACCTCCAGCTCCGCCTCCTGTCTTTTCGTCAGTGCCACTGTCTCCAAACCGTATAACATAGCTGGTTTCACAACCATCTTGTAAACTTTCCCTTTAACTCTTGCTGGTACCCTTCTGTCGCAAATCACTCCTGACACACTTCTCCACCCACTCCAACCTGCCTGCACTCTCTTTTTCACCTCTCTACTGCACTCCCCGTTACTTTGGACAGTTGACCCCAAGTATTTAAACTCAAATGCCTTTGTCACCTCCACTCCTTGCATCCTGACCATTCCACTGTCCTCTCTCTCATTCACGCATAGGTATTCTGTCTTGCTCCTACTGACTTTCATTCCTCTTCTCTCCAGTGCATACCTCCACCTCTCCAGGCTCTCCTCAACCTGCACCCTACTCTCACTACAGATCACAATGTCATCCGCGAACATCATCGTCCATGGAGACTCCTGCCTGATCTTGTCCGTCAACCTGTCCATCACCATTGAATGAATATAACAAACTACTTATAGAAAATAACAAACATGAAATAATAAACTTAGGGAACCTAGTGTGGCGGGGCCAGGGGGGAAACTATCTTTCTATCAACTAAATCAACTGAGGAATTATAGGTATGACTCTGGGCTTCAGTACAGCAACAGTCAGGATTGCTGCCCCCCCCTGTGTCTAAGAGGGAGAACCCCTGAGCGGAGAACAGGTCCAGGCCTATCAGATTGGCCCCACGGCGTGCCACATGAAAAACTGCATTGGGCACCAGCTTGGTTCCATAGCGGACAGTCACTTGGAGAGAGCCAACCAGATCGATTTTGGAGTCACCATACCCACAGAGGACAGCTGAGGGTGTGGACAGTGGCAGTGAACTGAAAAATTGACTGTAAGTATCAACATTCAGGAGAGACACACCTGCACCGGTGTCCAACAGCAGGGGGATGCACACATCATTAATGTTGACTGTGCATGATTTGAATGACACTGACCCAGAGCTCACATTGTGAATGATGGTGGTTGAAGACTGGGGGGTGTGGCCCTCTGACCCAGCCGGGGAAGATCGACAGACGTTGGCAAAGTGACTTTGCTTACCGCAGCTACGGCATGTCTGGCCACGGGCAGGACAGTTCTGAGCCCTTAAAGCATGAGACCGAGATCCACAGTTACCACAGGACTGTTGAGGGCGGGGCCGAGAACGCTGTCGTTGCAGTTGCAGGACGTCCTCAGTGGAGTCGGCTCCCGCCTCGCTCTGGCTCGGTTGCGTCCCCGGGGGAGAAGTCGTTGGCAGCTTGATTGGAGGTGGCCACTTGCTGTGTATTTAGCATAGCAGCACACTCAGCTGCTCTCTCAACTTGTAGTGCGATGGTAATTGCTCTGGACAGCAGCAGACCGTCTTTTTTCCAGCAGGAGAGTCTCACGCACCTTTGCGTTGTTGGTGTGTTCGATTAGCTGGTCGCGAACCACCTCGTCCTGAAGCGCGCCAAACTTGCATGAGCTAGCTAGCCCTCGCAAATTAGCTACGTACTGCTGCACAGACTCACTAGGCAGTTGGTGTCGCTGACGGAATATAAATCGCCGAAGGAGGGCACTCTGTGGAGGAGCGAGATGGGTGATCAGAAGTCCCACAGCTTCGTCAAAGTTTGTGAAGTTCCCCAGAGTCCCGAGCACACGATGACCCTCTGCTCCCAAGCAGTGTAGCAACAGAGCCGTCTTCCTAGCCTGGCTCACGTCGTCAAGCCCTGAGGCTATGAGGTAATTTTCAAAACTATGTAGCCAGCGAGTCCATGGTGTAATATTTGCTAGTAATATTTGATTTCCTAATGTCCCTTACGGCTTTCCGTAGCGCCACAACAAAGTCACGTGATGTACGTAACAACGTCAGTCGGAATCCGGTCGGTGACTAAACACCCAGCACGAGAGAAGTCGTCCTTGCTTTATTAATGTTATAAGTTAACATAGCCAAAGGGCACAGATCATTACATGGTGTCAGAGTAGCGGAGTTTAAATACCCAATATGGATTCGTACGGCGTTCCAGCTCCACGGATGGACCGGGAATCGGCGAACTTACCTGAAGCATGGAGACGATTTCGACAAACAACGGAGCTAATGTTCAAGGCCCCCCTGCGCGGGAAGAACGAAGAGGAGAAATGCAGCTACCTCCTGCTCTGGATAGGGGAAAAAGGGCGCGATGTGCACAACACTTGGACACTCAGCGGAGAACAAGCCAAGAAGCTAGAAACGTACTACGATAAGTACACTGAGTACATCACCCCCAAAGCAAACCCGATTTATGCCAGATATAAATTTCATGAAAAGATGCAGGGAGAGAGTGAATCCTAAGAACAATTTGTAACTGAGCTAAAGCTCCTAGTCAAAGACTGTAGCTACCCAAATGCCGACGAGATGGTCAGGGACCGCATCGTGTTTGCCACCAACTCACCCAGAGTGAGAGAAAAGCTACTTAGCCAGGGAGCTGAGCTAACGCTAGAAAAGGCCATAGATGTAGCCCACTCACACGAGCTAGCAAAGCAACAGCTAAAGTTTATGGGCCAGGGCAGCACACATGAAACGGTGCACGCAATAGGCAGAAAGACTTACAAACCGAACGCACCCAAAGCAGCTAATGCTAACTTCAGACAAAGGGAGGGTAACGTTAGCACCGCCGCCAGGGCGTGTAGCTATTGTGGAGGGCTACACGGCGCTAAAGCCACTTGCCCAGCTAAGGGTAAACAATGCATTAAATGCAAGAAGCTCAATCATTTTGCTAAAGTATGCAAGTCTAGCTCCCAGGGACAGACAAAGTACTACCGCGGCACAGTACATGCTGTCGGAGTGAACCCAGAAGAGTACACCACTGACAGAGAGCAGGAAGAACTGTACTTCGACAACATTACAGTGGAGAGCACCGCTGTGGGAGAACAGACAGAGCTGTACATAGACTGCATCTCAATAGAGAACAACGGAAAAAGCAACGAGCAGGCTTACATAGAGGTTGGAATTGGCACACCTCCACAGAAGGTAAAGTTTAAACTAGACACTGGGGCACAGGCCAATACTATTCCCACCAACCTGTTCCAGGCGCTGTTCAAAAATGTGACACTGAACCCAGCAATACACAGACTCACTGAATATGGAGGAGGCGCGCTGAGCGTGAAAGGCACATGCAAAGTCAAATGTAAGTACAGAGACAATGCAATGATGCTGGACTTTTACGTAATTGACACAAACGCCCCACCAGTCATGGCAATGAAAACATGCCGTGACCTAAACTTGGTAAAAATAGTGATGGCTGTGAGCGAGGAAAACAATGTCACATCACAGAGCATAATGGATGAGTATGCAGATGTTTTCCAGGGAATAGGAGAGTTCCCAGGCGAGTGCACCTTCCGCGTCACACCAGATGCAACGCCGGTCGTCTGCCCGCCACGCAGAATCCCCATCGCCCTACGCAGCAAACTGAGGGACGAGCTTGACAGCATGGAGAAAGGCGGCATAATCTGTAAGGTAACAGAACCCACAGAATGGGTGAACGCACTCGTCATTGTTGAGAAGCCAAAGACAGGCAAACTTAGAGTGTGTTTAGACCCCAGAGCTCTTAACAAAGTGATACAACGACCTCACTACCCCCTCCCCACGCTGGAGGACGCCACCACAAAGCTCGCTGGAGCTGAGTACTTTAGCGTGTTAGACGCGCGGTCAGGCTATTGGGCCATCAGACTGAGCACTGAATCCTCAATGTTGACGACATTTAACACAGTGTTTGGCAGGTATCGTTTCCTCAGACTGCCATTCGGAATCGTGTCCGCTCAAGACGAGTTCCAGAGACGCGTGGATGAAACATATGAAGGATTGGACGGTGTGACGGCCATAGTGGACGACATACTAGTGTTCGGCAAGACTAAAGAGGAACATGACCAGCGTCTCAGAGCGATGCTGAAGCGCACAAGGGAGCGAGGGGTGAGGCTCAACCCCGACAAGTGTCACATATGCGTGTCCGAGGTACGCTACTTCGGCCACACGCTCTCACACGAAGGCATCAAACCAGACCCACACAAGGTGAAGGCGGTCAAGGACATGCAACCCCCACAGAACAAAGCAGAGCTGGAGACAGTCCTCGGCATGATCAACTACCTCGCCAGATTCGCTCCACACCTCTCACAGATAAACTCACCCCTCAGACAGCTTCTGAAACAGGACAGTGAGTTTGTGTGGGATGCAGTCCACGACAAGGCGTTCCAAGAGATGAAGAATCTCATTACACAGCACCCAGGTCCAGTACTCTCATATTTCGACCTGCAGAAAGAGCTGCGACTCCAAGTGGATACATCCAAAAGTGGCCTTGGGGCTGTCATGCTCCAAGATGGCAAACCAATTGCCTATGCGTCCAAGTCACTCAACAGCACTGAAGAAAACTACGCACAGATAGAGAAGGAGCTCTACGCTGTGGTCTTCGGCTGCAAGAGGTTCCACGAGTACATGTACGGACGAAAAGTGATTGTGGAGTCAGACCACAAGCCTCTGGAGGCAATACTAAAAAAGCCACTGGCAGCAGCACCACCCCGGCTGCAACGGATGATCCTGGCGCTCCAAAAATACGACATCCAAATCATCCACCGCCCCGGTAAGGACATACCGGTGGCTGACACACTGTCACGCAAGTCAATAGAACACCACGACAGTGACCTACAGGAAGGGATGGAGGCCCAAGTGCACACAGTCCTCAGCAACATCCCTGTGAGCGACACAAGACTCACAGAAATCAAGCAGGAAACAGCGCAAGATCCACAGCTCACCGCACTCAGACGAGCCACACTCACTGGCTGGCCAGACACAAAGAAAAAGTGCCCGCCCAGCATCCAGGAATACTGGAACCACAGAGCAGAAATCTCAGAAATGGACGGTATCCTGTTCAAAGGTGAGAGAATCATTGTCCCCCAAAAGCTTCGCAAGGACATGATACAGCGCATCCATGCCAGCCACCTTGGCGTGGAAAAAAGCAAATGCCGAGCAAGAGACTTACTGTTCTGGCCTGGCATGGGGAAACAGATCGAGGATGCGGTAGCAGACTGCAGCATATGCCAAGAACGGCGCAGCGCAAATGCAAAGGAACCAATGATGTCACACGCCATACCCGAGCGGCCGTGGCAAGTGATAGGCACAGACCTATTCACATGGAACTCACAGGACTTCATAGTCACTGTGGACTACTACTCCAGATTCTTCGAGCTAGAGAGACTTTACAGCTGCACCTCATCTGCCGTCATCATGAAGCTGAAAGCAGCAATGGCTCGACATGGAATCCCCGAGACTATCATCAGCGACAACGGTCCGTGCTACAGCTCTGGTGAGTTCCGCAACTTCTCACAGACATGGGGTTTCTCACACACCACCACAAGCCCCCACTACCCACAGAGCAACGGCCTCTCCGAGAAGACTGTCAAGACGGCCAAACGCATCCTGGACAAAGCCAAAGCTGAGAACAAAGACCCCTACATGAGCTTACTGGAGTATCGCAACACACCGGTGGACAACCTGAAATCACCGGCACAGCTACTGATGAGTCGGAGGCTGCGGTCCATTCTCCCATCAACAGCAAAACACCTGCAGCCACAGATCGCCAGTCAGGAGGATGTTCACAAAAGGAGAGAGGTATGTCAACAGCGCCAGCAGGCATACTACAACCGAACAGCCAAACCTCTGCCCCACCTGCCCGCAGGCACACCAATCCGCTTCCGGCAGGAGGATGGATCCTGGAGACCTGCAACTGTGGAAAGACCAGCGAACACAGACGGGAGCTACCACATCCAAACCAAAGAAGGTCAGATCTACCAACGCAACCGTCAACACCTGCGACAAAGCAGAGTGAACACTCACACTACACACACACACACTTCACAGCAGACTGTTACCAGCGCTAGCAACAACACACAAGCCCATCAGCAAGAGCATGCTGAACCTCCAGACACGAACAATCAGCGACAACCAGACACACAGCCTGGTTACACCACGAGGTCAGGTCGCACGATCAAACCAAGACAAATCCTTGACTTATGAATGTTAAAAAAAGAGAATTTTACACCAACCTGTACTATACCTGCTATGTTTTGAAAAGAAATATTTACAGCGTTCACTTACCTTGTGTACCTACCTGCTGTTTGCAGTTACCAGTAATGAAATGGAAAAAAAAAAAAGATGAAATGTTATTACGGTGTCACATTTAGACAGTGAAGGAAATGTTTTACACTCCTTTGTTGCAGTCCAGTTATATAAGAGTTCCACCTTCATATTCTTTCTTATTAAGATTGTATTCGCTTATAAACGTGCTCAACGTGGTCTGTATCTCTGCAGAGAAAGCAGCACTTTTCAGAAAAAGGGAGATGTAATATTTGCTAGTAATATTTGATTTGCTAATGTCCCTTACGGCTTTCCGTAGCGCCACAACAAAGTCACGTGATGTACGTAACAACGTCAGTCGGAATCCGGTCGGTGAATAAACACCCAGCACGAGAGAAGTCGTCCTTGCTTTATTAATGTTATAAGTTAACATAGCCAGAGGGCACAGATCATTACACATGGTACCGGAGGCTCGCCAGGTAATAACAGGAAGACGGCAGGTGGTGGGAGAAAGATATCAGCCATCCTCGTCGCCAATATTGTGTTTAGAAATCACGTCAGGACACAGCGCTGTCGCTCGACACAACCTCTGCATTGCATTCTTTATTTTTACTGACACAGCGTCACAGGCACACCCGATCAAACAACCTAGAGCCCGCAGGCATCACCAGTCGATCCCAGCACAATAGAACAGCGCCAAATCAAATGCAGCACCGTCGGTGTGTGCAGACGTAACACCTGGTACATACTCATAAACTAGATCCCTTATCTTCCTAAACCCTGCTCTTCAAGTCACCCTGTTATAAATCGTGTTCCCCTCAACTGTAATTTTTGGATTTAGAAATACTAGTTGTTCCCACATCTGCTTCATATTCTCACATTCATACTGCACACATTTCACTAATTCTCCCTACGCTCCCAGCACCTCCTGGTAAAACTCAGACACTCCACACAACAAACCTTTCATATACACTCCACTCTCCCAACACCCTCCACATTTATAAATTGCCTACCTTAAAAACATTTTCCATATGTGATCCCTCTTGTTTCTTAAATATCTTGCCATCATTTTCACCCCAAGTGCTTTCTTTTTCACTCCTAAATTGGTTAACTTCCACCCACCAACTTCATAATCGTTTTCTATCAACTCCCTTGCTATCTTAACTCCCTTCCCATCACACAGAAACTCACTCACCATTCTTTCCACCTCCTTCAACACTCTCTCAGGCACATCCAACACATTCATTACATACACAAGCGTACTCATGACTAATCCCTTCATAACCACAACCTTCCCTTTCAGCTTCAACCCTCTAAGTTTCCAAAACCCTAATGTCGTCCTAATCTTATGCAGTATCTCTTCGTACGGCATATCTCTCCCTTCCTTATCCCCAATCCCTAAATTCACACCTAACACCCTGAAATATTCCATCCATGCATCCATCCATTATCCAAGCCGCTTATCCGAATTCGGGTCGCGGGGATGCTGGAGCCTATCCCAGCAGTCATTGGACGGCAGGCGGGGAGACACCCTAGACAGGCCGCCAGACCATCACAGTGCCGACACATTCACGCCTAGTGCAACCCAGTCGCACGGACTTTCGTGATGGCATCACGTTAATTAATCTATCGTGATACCATCACGATTATGACCTGATTTACGTGATGTGGTCCCGATCTGATAGAACCCTAACCCTAACCCTAACCCTAACGATCTGACAGAACCCTAACCCTAACCCTAACCTTCGTGACCACATCACGTAAACCAGGTCATAATCGTGATGGTATCACGATCGAAAGTCCGTGCGACTGGGTAGAGCATATCCCTCCGAAAGATGGTCTTGTAGAGCCGAAGGAACGGAGAAGACCGTAGGTTCACACTTTACTCTCCGTTGGACAGTTCAAAAGTTTCAAGGAGGAGATTTTTAAGTGCGGCGTATTTACCATCGGCCGGTGGGTTGGTTATGAAACCGCTTATCCTGGAAGCCGTAGCGCCCCCCAGCGCTGCCACTACGTATAGTACCTGGTCTCGTCTGCTGTTATGTCTCTGAGCGCGAACTATGCCTCCGCCAGCGCGAACCATGTAGCCGCGGAAGACTCCCAAAACTCCGGCAGTTTAATTGCAACGGCGTTCGTAGCCATAATGTGTGTGGTTTCAGAAAACTTATCCGAAAACCGACGTCGGGGTCACCAGTGTGGAGCCGAAGGAACGGAGAAGACCGTAGGTTCACACTTTAGCCGTGTAGGCAACTTTCTTTAATCCACGGTAAATCAGAGAGACAACAAAACCACAGCTCGACTGAGCGGAGGCGGCAAGAATAACCAGAAAACTGGCTGGACAACCATAACTTAACCCTGCGTTAACCTGCCAGGGCAACCCTGACTTAACCCTTAGTTCCTGGGGTGAATTCTATCCCCAATACGTGTCCACCACAGTCTCACACTTCAACTGATGATTTTAGATTTATTGGAAATCCCAAAAACAACGTAAGAGCTAGTTACAAAAACACAAACAACAAATATGTTAGCGAGCATTACCATAGCAAAACGCTAACTCAATTAAACGAATGGTAAGAAAGAGTTCTTATAGCTCAAAACTACTTTAAGACACAAACGTGTTAATATTACAGTATTACAATGAATAATAACTTTGGGCCTCTTCGGGGGAGTGCTAATACATTAAATATTTCATTATATGTGTTTTCGTTTCACCGTTTTCTCTTTTCTCTTGCTCGCAGTACGAACTAGGTAAGTATCAGCGAGTAGGGGGTTTCGGCAAGATGGCTACATCCATTTTTCTGTTCCTCCTGTATATTCCTCCATCAGGTGTGCGAACAACATAGGATCTGGGCTGTTCATGTCTGTTCAGCACGACTGCTGGTTGCCAGACCTTTCCTCACTGAATCCTGGCGTTTTCACCCGTCTGTAGTTCTGGTAGCTGTTTTGTCTGTCTGTCGAAGTAGCGTTTCTGTTTTAGTTTGTCGTGTACATTGATCTTGCTTTCAGGAGTGAGCAGTGTGGTGGAGGTAGGCAGCTTTGACTTCAGTCGACGACCCATGAGCAGCTGAGCCGGAGAGAAACCCACACTATCTAGTGGAGTGTTGCTGTACTCAAGAAGAGCGATGTACGGGTCACCTTGTGCTTTCTTGAGGAGACTCTTGATGGTTTGTACAGTTCTCTCCGCTTGTCCATTTGACTGAGCGTGTCCAGGACTGGAAGTGGTGTGTTGAAACTCCCAGCTGTCGGCGAAACATTTGAACTCAGCACAGGCATATTGTGGACCATTATCAGAAATCACCACGTCTGGGATGCCATGTCTCGCGAATGTGGACTTCATTGCAGTGATAACACCACGGCTTGTAGTGTCACTCAGCTTTGTGATCTCAGGGTATTTGGAGTAGTAGTCTACACACAGTAAGTACTCTGAGACGTTGTCGTGGAAGAGATCCATTCCTATCTTAGCCCAAGGTATTCTTGGTAGTGAGTGTGAGACTAACGGTTCTCTAGGGTTGCAGACAGCACACTGAGATACAATGTCCTCTATTTGAGTTGACATACCTGGCCAATAGAGAATGTCCCTGGCTCTTTGCATTTGATGATTCCCATGTGTGATTCGTGGATTTCTCCAACATTTCTTGCCTCAGTTGACTTGGCACTATCAGCTTTGCAGCCTTGAACAGTAAGCCTGATGAGTAGCTGATATCGTCGTTGAAGGACCAGTACGCCTGGATTTCTTTTGCAACAGCTGATCTCTCGTTGGGACATCCTTTCATTGTGGTCTCTCTCACCAGTTGCATTTCCTGATCTTTCAGCGTTGCTTTCCTGAAAGTTTGTAGTTTTTCCTCTGAGATAAGCAGCTGAGGTGTGATCCACTTGACCTCCAACTCCTCTCCCAGTAGGTCTTCGCTTTGTTCGTTGAGGTAAGCATGACTCAGTGCATCAGCAATGTGCATCTCTTTGCCTGGCTTATATGTGACTGAGACTATACCTCTGAAGCCTCAACAGCATCCTCTGAAGCCTCGGCAGGGCTTGGTGAAGCGGTTTCTTGAATATGGTCTCAAGTGGTATGTGATCACTCTCGACATGTACCTCTCTGCCATATATTTACTGATGGAACTTTTTCACATCCATAGACAATGCCTAGCAGTTCCTTTTTAATTTGTGCATACCTACGCTGACGGTCTGTTAGAGCTCGCAACCCATATGCCACAGGTCTCTTGTCTTGAAGTATGACTGCACCCATGCCTTCTGAGCTGGCATCTACTGATAGTGTCAGTGGCTCGTTCATGTCGTAGAACTTCAGTGTTGGTGCATTTGTTAGGAATCCTTTGAGCTTTTCGAAGCTTTCATTTTGTTTGTCTTCCCAGTACCCATGTTGTCCTCTAGCAGCTTTCTGAGTGGAGCACTGACCTCTGATAGGTTGGGAATGAACTTGGCGAGGTATTGGATCATGCCCATGAACCTCAACAATCCTGCTTTGTCTTCAGGTCGAGGATACTGCACCACAGCTCTCACCTTTTCATCATCTGGTTTCAGTCCATCTGCACTCAGTATGTGACCGACGTATTTTACCTCTGTTGTCCTGATCTTGCATTTCTTCCTGTTCAGTTTGAGGTTGTACTTTCTCACTCTCTGCAGCAGGTTGCTGAGTCGTTGATCATGTTTTTCCACTATTTCTCCCCAGAATAAGAGCTCATCAATGACGTTGACCACGCCATCCAGGCCTTCGATCATCTGAGCAACAGCTCTCTGGAACACTTCTGATGAAGACGAGATGCCAAAGAGCAGACGCAGGAACCTGTACCTTCCTATGGTTGTGTTGAACGTGCAGAGCTTGGAGCTTTCATCGTCTAGCTCTATCTGCCAGAACCCATGGTTTGCGTCGAGGACAGAGAATACCCTTGCTTTTGGCATGTTTGCTACAACCTCTTCGACTGTGAGCTGTGGTTAGTGCTCATGCTTGATCGCTCTGTTTAGGTCTTGTGGATCTATACATATCCTGATTTTGTTTGGCTTGACCACTGTTACCATGCTACTGACCCAGTCTGTCGGTTCTTCCTGTCTCGCTATCACTCCCATTTGTTTCATCCTGTGGAGTTCCTCGACTATTTGTCCTTTAGAGCAACTGGAACTTTCCTTGGAGCGTGCACGACTGATGAGATTGTGTTGTCGACTGTGTTGTCGCGTCCAAATGGCCCATCCACCTACCCGACTTTTACAGACATTTCTGGGAAAATATAAGAGAACTGCTGCATCAAGGTTTTTTTTTTGGAAATATTTGAATCCTGTGTACTTCCACCCACAATGAGACAAGGCATTATCGTCCCAATTCCTAAACCTGGCAACACCCTAGATTTATAGAAAACTGAAGGCCTATTACTCTTAGAAATTCAGTCTATAAACTGCTAACTTACATTTTCACTACTTTCAAATCTTATAGCAGCAACACAATAAAAGGGAATAAGGTTGGTAATGGAATTTATTGAAAATAGAAACCCAATTGAAGATGATGGTTTTATTTTCTTTTTAGATTTCTATAAAGCCTTTGACTCCCATGGAGCATCCATTTATCTTTTTGGAACTTGAACATTTTGGTTTTGGGGTTAAAACTAGAAATCTAATTAGTGGACTGTATCAGAATATTATATTTATTAACAAACTGCCCCCCACCCCCCACGGTCAGGCCCATCCACCTACCCTCTATCCCCCCCACCCATAGTGCTGGTCACTTGTTGACAGACACTGGCTGTCAACATTTAAACTGAAATGGCACTTTAATGGACTGTGTTGTACTTGAATGGACTGTGTTGTTAATTGTGCTTTTTTTGTTTTTTTCTCTCTCTCTGTTTTTATGATTTTAATGGTGTTGTTTTAGGGAATTTTTGGATGTGTATTTTTATCTTTTTTGTCGCACTGCTATGGGCTGGGAGAAACGGCGTTTCGCTTTTATTTATGTGCGCAGGTACATAATAAAAATTAAAATAAACTAAATCTTGAATCTTGAATATTAGCAGCTGTGTCAAATTACCTAGTGGCACCACCCCCAATTTTAAGGTTAATGTAGGAATTCCTCAAGGTTGTCCCATTACACCATATTTGTTTATCTTAGTTACATAAATTTTAGTGATTTACATTAAAATTTGTGATGCCATTAAAAAACTAAATGTATTAGGTACAGATATTATCATCAGTCAACTAGCCGATGACACAACGATATTCTTAAAAGACAGACATCAAATTACAACGACCACTGAAAAAATTAACAAATTCTCCAAAGCTTCAGGGTTAAACTTAAACAAATGTGAACTATTTCGTACACATGATACACCACTAAAAGATATTTGTAATATTCCTATCAAGTCAGGAATCAAATACCTGGGGGTTTATCTTACAAAATACCAAAAACGAAGCCAATCTTTAAATGTAGAAATTAAAAAAAAAAAAAAAAGTAAAGCCAAGTTAAACTCATGGCTCCAACGAGACCTTTCAGTACTCCGTCGATTTTATCTAACAAAGATGGAATGTTTATCAATATGTATATACCCAATCTACTCTAATGCCATTCCAAATAAATTTATAACATCCATTAACCAAATTAATCTAAATTTCATTTGGAGAAACAAACCACATTATATGAAAAAAATACTATGGTTAAAGAAATAAAGGATGGTGACCTAAAAGTTATTGATTTTGATTACCTTAATGGAACTTTAAAATTTAATTGGCTAAAATCTTGGATCAAACATAGCAACTCCTTTTGGTACTGTATTCCAAATCACTTATTCAATAAAATTGGAGGATTGGAATTTCTTCTTAAAACATTGTTTACAAACACTGATAAACTATCTGTATCATTATCAGAATTCCAAAAACAAATACTATTATATTGGAAAATGGTATATGTACATAAATTTTCACCCCATACTACTATACTCTAGAATAATAGATATATATTGTACCGGAATAAATGGTTATTTTATGAAGATTGGTATGGGAGAAATATATAGTCTATAGTTGACTTAATAGATGCTAGCTGTAATTATGTATAATTCTGTACTAAACATTATTTCAACCCTTCAAAATCAGACTTTATTAATTTACACAAAGCACTTCCTCAAGAATTTGTCTTCCTAACAAAAAATATATTGGGACACCAACCTATACTACTGCAACTTGCCCCGCTATCAATTCAAGGGATTTTAATCCTGGACAAAAAAAATGTAGTAATCATTTTACAAGAAAGTGTCTTACTGAAAAATTCTTCCCTGGAAGACAAAACAAAAATGAGATCCTGCACAAATTTGATAAAAATTCAATTGATAGACTAAAAACAATGTAGTTAACATTCCCTATACCCCCCCAAAAACAAAGAAACACACTTCAAAATTATGAACAACATTTATCCCTCAAAAGAATTACTTAGGCTACGTTTTAATATTGATGACAATATATGCACGCTTTGTGAAAATGATATTGAAACTACGGACCCTTTTTTTGTCATGTAATGTAATACATACATTTTGGCTTAGCTTCTATCTATAGAGACAATATAACATTTGGTATGATATTGCAAAACAAAAATGATGAACTCTGTTGTAATTTAATTCTATGTCTGGCAATTTTTTTTATCCACAAGAACAAATCTTGAAAACATGCCCCAAATTTATTATTTTTCTGAATGAGTTAGAATTATATTTGAAATCTTTAAAGCTTTTACAAGGAATAAAAGCACAAACATTATGTGTTGGAACTCTTAATAGATTCGCCCCCATCTAGTGTCAGTTTTTGAGTACTGCAGCCTATTGACTTTTATTTGTATTTCCTGTCCTTCATGTTCACTTCCTGTTAAGTTCATGGAAGAAGAAGAATACCAGGAAATAGACTTCTCTTCACTCATAGGTGAGGAAGGTGGCCCAGTGTTGCAATCCTGCATCAATCTAATGCCATCCTTTTGTTTATTTTCCTTTTTATGGAATCATCAGTCAGTAATATAATTACTAAACGGCTTACCTTTGTATTTGTAACATTATTTGTCTAATATGGATATATTTTGATATGTTATTGTTGAATATAATGTTGTTAGCTTTAGCACAGGTAGCATCTCAATACAATAGCTATGAATTGTAGTGAATACTTACCATCTGTTAAAACAAGCATTTGTTAGTAGCAATGTTTACACTTAGATGTAATGCTTCTAAGTAATGTTTACACATAAATCCTGTCTAAATACTTGAAGTGTCTGTAAAGGAAAACACATGTTAATTTACTTACCGTTTATGCTTACCTGGAATGGAATAGTCGGTAAACATGTTATACTTATCTTTATACCATACCTGTGACTGATGTCGTGCATGTCTGTTTTTACAGTTTCACACTTCTTCGTACTAAACCTGCCAAATACACACCTGTCTGTTCTTTGGACGTCTGATGCGAATAACAGTTTAGCTGACTGTTGAACTCAGTACAGGCTCATTGGGAGGACATTGAGGGAGAACAGTACAGTGAAATGATGACCATTCGTTGAGGGATGTAAACTGGATGCCGGATTCTGACTTAAGCATCAACATTAAAGTCAGGTTAGTCAGCCATTGAACACTTAACTCACCACCATGCTCACTCACCTGTCATCATAGACAACGATAGACCTCACTTTAAAGCAGAAGAGAATCACGCACACTAAACTAGGTCACATGAAGATCTAGAGAGTGGGTCTATCTCAGGCCACTCTTTAAAGTCATCACACTCATCGCGCTCATCACGCTCATTGCACTCATCATGCTTGTCTAACTCCTCAAGAGCCAGCATAGCTGCAGCTAAGGCACATGCTGAAGCTCAAGCAACCCACGCCAGAATAGCTTATGCTCAAAGAGAGATGGACTTGAAAGTGAAGAAAGCTCACCTTGAGGCAAGATTAGACATACTACAACAAGAAAAAGAAGCTGATGTAGTTGTGCGCTGCCATGTTAGCTGTGCAAAAAGCTGAACTCATTGTGGAAGAGCTAGACTTGAAACTGGACCGCATCAGGTTCTTCACTGACAGCAAAGTCATGTTAGGCTATATCCACAATGAAACACAACGATTCTACGTGTATGTGAGCAATCGCGTACAGCGTATTAGGCAGTCAACATGACCGGACCAGTGGAACGATGTACCGACGAAGCACAACCCAGCTGATCATGACTCACGATCTGTGCCTGCAGGCCGTCTTTCAAGTACTACCTGGTTGTCCGGTCCAGATTTCCTTCTTCAGCCTGAGAAGTTACCATGTGAAGACAAAGTCTCCTTTGAACTCATCACTCCAGAGTCAGACATAGAGATCCGTCCAAAGGTGACTGCTTTATCCACCAAGGTTACAGAGAATCAGCTGGGTTCTAAGCAGTTTGAACATTTCTCATGGTGGAGTTCTCTTACCGGGGCTACAGCATGCCTTCTTCACATCAGCCAAAGCTTTGCCAAACCTAGAGATGACAACAGTTGTGGCGGCTGGCACGTCTGCAAGAAAGGCCTCACAGAGAAAGAACTGACACAAGCAGAGCAGATTGCGATCAGATGTGTACAACACAAAATCTACTCCAAAGAAATGAAATGCATCCGAAGGAAGCAGGTCTTCCTAACAACAGCCCCCTTTGTAAACTTCATCCCATCATAGACAGCGAAGGTTTACTGCGAGTAAGAGGATGGTTCAGTCAGTCAAAACTGCCAGAAGATGAAACAAATCCACTCCTTATTCCAGGCCAGCATCACATCGCTACACTGCTCATCCACTACCACCATGAAGGTGTGAAAGATCAAGGAAGACGCCTTACCGAAGGCGCCATCCAGGCAAACGGCTTGTGGATAATAGGTGCGAAGAGATCCATCAACAGCAACATTCATAGATGTGTAACTTGTAGGGAAGCTACAAGGAGAAATGGAACATCAACAGATGGCAGACTTACCTGCTGAGCATCTGCAGACAGATCCCCCATTCTCCTACGTGGGACTTGATGTTTTTGGTCCATGGGAGATCACAACATGCCGCACTAGAGGTGGTCAAGCCGATAGTAAAAGATGGGCTGTCTTATTCACATGTATGTGCACAAGGGCCATCCATATCGAGGCGATAGAATCTATAAGTTCCTCCAGTTTCATCAACGCTCTCCATAGATTCTTCTCCATCAGAGAGCCTGCCAAGCAGTTGAGGTCAGACTGTGGGACCAACTTCGTCGACGCATCCAAGGATCTGAAGTTGGATCCTCCAAGGCTTGGTGAGACCAGTGTCGAAAACTACCTCCTTGACAAGAAGTGCACATGGGTTTTCAACCCGCCACATATGTCACACATGGGAGGCACGTGGGAACGTATGATAGGAATCGCCAGGCGCATCCTAGAATCAATGTTTCTGCAAGTGGGTCATTCAAAGCTGACTCATGAAGTCTTGACCAAACTAATGGCAGAGGTCACTGTGATTAAAAATGCAAGACCACTGGTTCCTGTTTCCTCTGACCCAGAGGCTCCGCTCATCTTAACACCCTCCACACTTCTGAGACAGAAGATTGGTGTGTCTCCACCTCCTCCAGGAGATTTTACAAAGGGAGACATGTTCAAACACCAGTGGAAGAGAGTCCAAATGCTGGCAGACACGTTCTGGGCACGATGGCGCAAAGAGTATCTCAACACACTGCAAAGTCGGCAGAAATGGCACAGCCAGAAGCCAAACCTCAAAGTCGGAGATATTGTTCTAATGAAAGACAACCAGGCAAGATGGAATGAATGGCCAATGGGCATCATTCATCAGGCTCTTCCCAGCAAGGACTGCTTGGTCAGGAAAGTGGAAATTAAAGTTACTCGTCACCAAACCTTGAAGACTTTCTCAAGGCCTTCCTCAAAGGTTGTACTTCTCTTGTCTTCTGAAGATAAGGACTTGTAGTGGCATCTCTTAGGAGACGCCAGGCGGGGAGTGTGTTGGAACTCTAAATAGATTCGCCCCATCTTGTGTCAGTTTTGAGTACTGCAGCCTATTGACTTTTATTTGTATTTCATGTCCTTTATGTTCACTTCCTGTTAAGTTCATGGAAGTAGAATATCAGGAAATAGATTTCTTTTCACTCATACATAGTAGCAAGGTGGTCCAGTGTTGCAATCCTGCATCAATCTAATGCCATCCTTTTGTTTATTTTCCTTTTTATGGAACCATCAGTAAGTAATATAATTACTAAACGGCTTACCTTTGTATTTGTAACATTATTTGTCTAATAGGGATATATTTTGATATTGTTGAATACAATGTTGTTAGCTTTAGCACAGGTAACATCTCAATACAATAGCTGTAAATTGTAGTGAACACTTACCATCTGTTAAAACAAGCATTTGTTAGTAGTAATGTTTACACTTAGATGTAATGCTTCTAAGTAATGTTCACACGTAAATCCTATCTAAATACTTACTTGAAGTGCCTGTAAAGGCAAACATATGTTAATTTACTTACCGTTTATGCTTACCTGGAATGGAATAGTCGGTAAACATGTTATACTTACCTTTATACCATACCTGTAACTGATGTAGTGCATGTCGGTTTTTTACCGTTTCACACTTCTTCGTATTGAACCTGCCAAATAGACACCTGTCTGTTCCTTGGCGGTCTGATGCGGATAAGAATTTAGCTGACTGTTGAACTCAGTATAGGCTCATTGGGAGGACACTGAGGGAGAACAGTATACATTATATGATTTTTTTATATATTCCCTGCCACATTAAATAACTAAGATAAAACTGAATTTTCCCTTGACTGATAGTTTACATATTTTATATATTTTTCATATTTTGTCTTTTTTTTGTTATTATTTTTTCTTTTTTTAAGTCATATTGTTCAGAACTTATTTAAAGCACATTCTCTGTTTATGTTTATGAATTTGGTTATGAATTTTTGCTAAGTTGTAGTTTCCTTTGGCAATCTCTTTGTAATTTTCAAATAACTGTTAAATATCATTGTTACCATATTTGTTATTGCACATTTTCAATAAAAAAAATATAAAAAAGGAAAAAGTTTACAGCGAGTAGTTTTCAAAATAAAAGGCCCTCTAGTCAAAACAGGAAACAAGACACTGTAAGCATAAAACTGGTAAAATACATAATAAAAGTGACGGAAATGACTGTTTAATGGGACTATCTCTTCTTTAGAGCCAAAACATAAATTGGGTTATTTACACTCCCAACAAAATTATAAATGTTTCATATTAAATGACACAAACCATGAATAATTTCCACATTAAGAGTGACAATGTTCTTTTACAGTCATAAGCTCAAGAAGCCTCTAACAATACAACTAACTTCTGCACTTGACACGCCAATGTGGAAAGTTTACCAAGGCGCTCACCCTTCTTGTTCAGTCTCTTATCTCCTACTGACATTTTCACTCTCCTTACAAGTCCATCCTTGCCATTGACGGTGTCGAAGACCCATGAAAGTCTCCATTCACCTCTGGGTGACAGTTCATCTGTGTCCATCACTATATCACCCACTCGTAGATTTCTCATTGGCGAGTGCCAACGCTACCTTGCGGTGATGTTGTGAAGATACTCCCATTTCCAGCGACTCCAGAACTGCTCTGTCAGATACTGTACATGGCGCCGTCTTTTTGCTCCATACAAGT
Organism: Lampris incognitus; assembly: GCF_029633865.1. Classification (NCBI taxonomy): domain Eukaryota; kingdom Metazoa; phylum Chordata; class Actinopteri; order Lampriformes; family Lampridae; genus Lampris; species Lampris incognitus. Next base: position 29,387,784 of record NC_079221.1, on the reverse strand, counting down.
CCTCTCTGGGGAATATGCCAGGTGGAGGCAGTGCTGTGCTGGATTACATGTTGGTCTGATGATTCGGGGTGAGTTGTTCCAGACTGTCAGGACTGTTTAAGTTATCCACTGTGAGGGGTCGACTGTTGACTATGGCCATGGCCTCATAGAGTTAAGTCTGTAGGGAAGTGTCGTTGAGTCTGCCATGGGAAAGTGATAGAGTGGAGTTCAGAACACTCCTGACAGTCTTTATCTGGCGCTCTCACACGCCACCTGCATGACTGGAGTGGGGCGCATTCATGACAAAGTCATACTGCTTTTGTGACAGAAATGTATTGAGTCTGTGTGTTAAGGTCTTGTAGGGCTGCCTTGAATTGATTTTTTTGCACCAACAAAGTTAGTGCCTTGGTCACACTGGATATGATGGACTGCACCTTAGACAGCAATGAAGCATCACAGGCCATTGATGAAGGCATCTGTGGACATATCCTCTAGCATCTCAATGTGGACGGCCCGTGAGCAAAAGCAGGTAAAGAGCAGGCCATATCATTTATGCTGTTTCTTTCCCTCTGTAGTGACAAAAGGACCAAAGCAGTCCATACTTCAAAATGTGAATGGTGGGGTGGCCTCTATGTGTTCTGCTGGTAGTTCACTCAATGGTTCTTTGGAGGTCTCCTGAGTCTATGACAAGTCACACATTGGCAGATGTATGAGGCAACTGCTCGGCTCATTCCAAGAATCCAATAGCCATTGGCTCTGATTTCGTTTGTGGTGAATCCTTTCCCCTGATTCTTGTCTTTTCGTGGTTGTGAGCTATTATCAACTTTGTCACATGATGCTCTTTGGGGATGACAATTGGGTGCTTAAATGAGTCAGCAAGGGATGAGTGGCGGAGTCCTCCTCCCACCTTGAGGATACTGTCTGTCTAGAAAAACATCAAGGTGGTGCAGTTTGTTGCAGTGTGGTAGTTGATTTCCTTTTTTTACAACTTGATTTCTTTTTCATATGCTTGACTTTGCAGGCCTTGGATTATGACATGTTCAGCGCTTTCCTGTTCGCTTACTGTAGAAGGAGCACGTGATTTGATTTTCTTAGCCCATTGCAAAAGGCAGGCCACAGCCTTGGTGGCTCGGGACCATAATGAGAACTTGGACAGATGGTCGGCAAGACTCACTGGTATTTGTGGTCTTTGTTTGCAGTGTTTGTGCCCTTCTGATTTCTGGATCTCCTATGGATAGTCTGTCTGGTATTACATCATTTGGTGTAGGTATTTCTTTTTCCCAGAGGAACATAGGACCAGTGAACCAGTTTGATGTAAGCAGTTCATTTACAAGTTTTTTTTTTCCCCAAGATGCTCCGTTGGCTGGATTCTCATCTGAGGGGACATAAAGCCGTTGCTGGTGGCTTGTGCTATGGTGGATCTTCTGGACCCTGTTGGCAACAAAGGTGTGACAGTGCTGTGCATCATTATTTATGTAGCCTAAGACTACCTTTGAGTCTGTCCAGAAGTACTCTTTCCCATCAGCATAACCAAGCTCCTCTCTGAGCATATTGCTGATGTTGACTGAAACCACTGCTGCGGTTAATTCAAGCCTTGGTATTGTTGTCAACTTTGTGGGAGAAATGCAGGCCTTTCCTATCACTAGAGAACAGTGAATCTCTCCTTCTTGGTTCCTGACTCTCAGATAAGAGCATTGGCCATATCCGCTTGTGCTCACATCCGAAAAGTGATGCAACTCTGTTTCTGCAACCTCTCCAAAATTGGAAGGTACATAACATCCTATATAACATCTTCTCTAGGTTGGCAAAGTCATGTCGCCAGCTCTCCCACCGTGGCTCTAGCTTCTCCTGCAGGGGGTCATCCCAGTCAATACCTTGATGGCACATTTCCTGTAGGATCCTCTTCCCAGTGAGGACATATGGCGCGAGGAAACCGAGAGGGTCATATATGGAGGCCACAGTAGACTATATGCCTCGACTTTTCACTGGTTGGTCTTTCAAGGTGTTAAATCTGAAGCTATCCTCCTTTATGCTCCAGTGAATCCCTAATGCATGCTCCAGTGGTCTGTCATTAAAGATAAATCCTTTGTCTTAGCATCTATGCCACACTCTGATGAGGATATGCTCTGCAGGACAGCATGATTGTTTGACACAAATTTGTTAAGACGGAGACCTCCTTTTGCGCATATCTCTCTTGCCTCATGTGCCAAGTGAATGGCCTTTTCCACGGTGTCTGTACTTGGGACTCCATCATCTACATAAATATCTCTTGCGATGAACTGGGATCCTACTGGATGTGACTGTTTTCCTTCCTTTCCTTTCCTATACCTCTTCTGCATCACCTGTCTCTATGACTTCTTTCATGTATGTTGTATAGTCCTTATATTTCTCGTTCCTGCAGAACTTCTGTCGTAAATGACTGAGCCTGATTTCGGCAAGTTTCTTATTATCAGGTAAGTGTGGCCGCTGCTTAAAGGGCAAAGGCATCTCATGACTTCATCAATGTATGAATGTGTATATGAATGGGTGAATGTTAGGCATGCACAGTAAAAAAGCGCTTTTGAGTGGTCGGTAGACTAGAAAAGTGCTATATAAAATGCAGTCCATTTACCATTTTGAGCTAAATGCATGTTTATTTGAAATATGTCATGGAATGGGAGGGCAGAGTAGAAATGCATTATACTAACAAGAATATTAGTTGTTGCACTTAGTGTGAATGGTAACTTCTGTACCATCATTGAATGATTTTAATGTCCCATTTCACTGAAATAATGGTATATGACTCAAGAATGTGGACGCTTTGTTTCTGTGTTAAGCTCATTAAATAGAAATGTTGGTATAATATGCTTTGATTAACAGCATCTATTCCTTTCATTGAATTGGTTAATTGAGTGGTGGGGTTACAGTATACCACTGGTGGAAGTGCACAGTCACAATCTTGCCCTCTGGTAGTAAGGATAAAATTTTTGTGGCCTTCTCTATCATCAAAGTTGCCCATCCCTGACCTATACTCACCATAATGCTCATAGCACAGAGGAAACCAGCGGAGAAGTAAATTACAACATTCACAAATAATAATAATAATAATCTACAACTACTGCTTTCGGCTGCTCCGTTAGGGGTTGCCACCGCGGATCAACTGTTTCCATTTCTTCCCGTCTTCTGCATCTTCCTCTGTCACACCAGCCACCTGCATATCTTCCCTCACCACATCCATAAACCTCCTCTTCGGCCTCTGTTATGGCTGAACTAAGACCAAACAATTAAGATCCAAAAAGTGCTGCAAGAGCCGTACCCATAAGAAAGACACTACTCAAGAAAACGGTTCAGAGTCACTATTACCATATAATTATGGGTTTATTACAACTTGGCCATTATTGCAACTTGAAAACATGTGTTCCAACACACACACCAAATACAACAACTGTGCATAAAGAACATAAAGAAACAAACAGCAAACTCATGGATAACTAAGGAAGGGTGGTGATAAGGGCAAACTATGATGACTGAAGATGAATAAACTAAACACAAAACTGACGAGGGAAATTATACTCACCACCCTGCCTGGCAAAGCCAAATAAAAATGAAAATGAAAGGGGGGTACTAACCCCAAAATCAAAGAGGGATCTAGAACATGAGCATGAGTGCCAGGCAAAAGTTAACTAAGAAGTTTACAAAATCAAACAAACAGCATTCAGCAATGTGAGGGGGCCTCTCAATGTCCATGGACGACCAGGCAAAGCATGAGGGTCCTCGATCCACCAACCAAGGCAGAAAACAAGAACTTGAGCACCCCCATCAGGACCAGACTCAGGAACCTCTTGATCCACCTGACAGGACCCTAGCCAGAAACAACACCACAGCCAACGAGAGACAGGGGCAACAGACAGCTGAGTAGGCGCAGACCAACAGTAGAGAACAGGAAATGATTACAGCAGCAGCCACTTGCCTTGAGCCACCCCCAATAAGATATATTAAGGGAAGGCGCAGATGATAGTCAGGCTGATAAGACACCTGACCACAGGTGCAGGGACCCCAGGGAACCACAGCGTCATCTCCAGCAGCATACCCCAGGAACAGAAGAGGCAAGAAATGGACAAGGTAAAAAAAAAACTCAATGATACACGCCAGCACCCCAGGCTCCTGCTCCAAATACTTTTTGGAGATGAGGTTTATTCTTCGGAGCTGTTTGCTGTAGTAGTTCCTCAGGTCACACAGCTCCTCTGCTGCGGTTGCAGAGATAACCGAGGCCTGAGACAAAGCGCTGATCAACGGGGGCCTCTGATGGTCGGGGTCGGCATCTGTGCCGACTGAAGGTGATGCAAAGATGTCTCCAGCCGCAACATTAGCGTGAGGTTTCCTCCTCCGTGTTTGTGGGTTGGTGGATTGTCGTTTGGAGCTGGGTTTAACTGGAGGTGGTTTTGCATTTTCGGCCTCACAACGGCCATTTTCTAAGACAATCTCAACATCCACCTCCACGGGATGTTGGAATGGGATAGGTCTTCCACTGTCCTTTACATACCCTTCCTCATCCTCTATCTCCATCTGTCCATCTCTCCTTTTTTTAATTTTTTTTTAATTTTTATTTTTTAGACTGTTTCTTGGTCTGTTTGACTGACTTTGGGTCTTGTTTCCTGGCCAGGTTTCTCTGTTCCTTGATTAGTTTGTGTTTGGGTGGTAACAAGGGCACAGCCAGAGAGGACAAAGGAGCAGTGTTCCCAAGAGTCACAGGTTTGGTGGACCGGATGTTCTTTCTCTGTAGCTGGAAACAATCAGCCCCTACATGACCAGGCTTCTCGCAATAGAAGCACGCGGGTTTGTCCTTTAGACCAAAATCCTTATGGTTAGCCCATTTATGGATAGCCCCTTTCTGTGGGGTACCCGGCTGACTAATTCTCACTGAGGGGGTTGAAGGTTTAGATGGGTCCTTAGCTGACCTATCAGGGCGCAAGCTGGACCTCTCAGAACAAATATTCTTGTGGGTCAAGATGTACTCATCTGCCAGAACAGCAGCAGCAGACACCTAATGCAATTTCTGCTCATTTAAGTAAGTGGCAATGGCCTCCGGGAGGCAGTTCTTAAACTCTTCCAAAATAATCCGGTCTCTGAGCTTAGCAAAGTCTTTAACTTTAAGGGATAGGCACCACCTATCAAACAGGTCCTCCTTCTCATGCACAAACTCCACACAAATCTGGCCATCAGGCTTTCTAAAACACCTAAACTTCTGCCAGTAGGCCTCCGGTACAAGCTCATAAGCCCTCAAAACTTTTTTTCTTGTCTGCTGAAGAAAAGAAGATTAAACTTGCTGGGCTTTTCCAGTCAACACACACTGCAACAGCAGAGTCCAATATTTCATAGGCCAAGCTAATGATGTAGCTATGCGTTCAAAGTAGGGGAAGTACTTGTCAACCACCTTCTCAGAAAAAGGGGGAACCAGTCAAATATTTCGACTAACATCAAACTCAGGAGTTGGAGCTTCACTCCTTACTTACGAACCCCAAGCTCTAACTCCTTCAAGCGCAGGACTTTCTCAAATTCAAGCCTCTCTGACTTCTATTTAGACTCCAGCTCCAAACTGTTTATCTTTCTGTTTAAGTTCCATCTCCTTCAACTGGAGTTCTTTAAACTTAAGTTCATACTCAAGCTCTTTAAGCCTTAAGGACTGATCACTAGGGTTGTCCTCAGAAACTGGACTAACTGGATTAGGAGTGGTTAACATGGGCATCTCCTCACTAGGAAATACCTGTTTCTCAACCAAGGCAGACATAAGGGCTGAGCTAATATCAGCCTTGCGACCACTCCCATTAACCTCAACTGAATAGTGTTCAGAAATTAGCAGTAGCTCTGCCTTAGTGCAGCAGTCAAACTGGGCTACCATTGGGGCCTCAGGAAATTTAGCTACACCAAACTCCATGATGCGAGAAAAGAAAAAAATGGAAGGAGAAATAAAGAACTACTACTTAGCCTAACCCAAACACTAAGGAGGGGGGGGGGACACCTCACAAAATAGCCTACACACTACACAAAGACATGGCCAACAAAAACAAACAGTGACTCTGAACCTGCGGCCAAATAATGGTAATAACAGCAGCAAAACAATTAGTTAATAACCAATCAATCAATTAACACTTAAATGGATCCCGGACAAGCCCCCAATTATGTTACAGCTGAACTAAGACCAAACAATTAAGATCCAAAAAGTGCTGCAAGAGCCGTACCCATAAGAAAGACACTACTCAAGAAAACGGTTCAGAGTCACTATTGCCATATGATTATAGGTTTATTACAACTTGGCCATTATTGCAACTTGAACACATGTGTTCCAATACACACACCAAATACAACAACTGTGCATAAAGAACCAAACAGCAAACTCGTGGATAACTAAGGAAGGGCGGTGATAAAGGCAAACTATGATGACTGAAGATGAATAAACCAAACACAAAAAGACAAGGGAAACAATACTCACCGCCCTGCCTGGCAAAGCCAAATAAAAATGAAAGGGGGGGTACTAACCCCAAAATCAAAAAGGGATCTAGAACATAAGCATGAGTGCCAGGCAAAAGTTAACTAAGATGTTTGAAAAATCAAACAAACAGCATTCAGCAATGTGAGGGGGCCTCTCAATGTCCATGGACTCTTCTTTTACAAGAGCCAGTTGGGAAAGGCCTCAGTTGCAGCCTGTCCGCAATCACTGCAGCAACCAGCAC